>NC_135554.1:26905591-27205591 GCF_964340395.1 Glandiceps talaboti | reverse complement strand
GGGCATGGACCTTAACACAGTCATGTCTGTAAGGTTCATTTTAAACAGTGCATGCCTTAAAGACAAAGATTACAAAATGGTGATATTTAAATAAATTATGTCCTCTGTAGTCCCAAATGTATATTGAATTGTTTCCGAAAGGTAAATTGCGAAGCGTGGTTTTATGCAGAGAGCTATGGGTACTATGTAGTCATAGGGCAGATTACTAGAAGACAACCAAGCAAAGGTGTGACAATCTTCTTGCTAATATACCAGGAATTTGAAGCAAGCATAGTTTAAGTTATTGTCTGATAATAACCAAAAATAACTGATTATGCGATTCTTTCATATTTAAACCAACTCAAATGCAATATAGATACATAGAATGTATATACCACATTGCCAGTAGTTTATATACCATTATATAGTATAATATGTGCGGCAAGCCAGTTAACAGTTAAGTGACTATTATTTGCATACTGATTACCAAAGGCTATAAATTATAGGTTAAAAATTACAAGTCACATCGTCGAAAACAGACAGACGTCGACACTAATAACAGTCCAGTTTGCGACTACTTGTTAAACATAACTGTTATCAATATTAGAATTATGTTTCGTACTATAATAATAAAAAATATCTTAAATATTAAATAAGCCTCGAATGCTGTATACTTTGTCGAAGCTGTCTCTCGAATTCTTTGATGTCTCCACCCGGTGTCAACGAGTCTGTTGTGTGGACGTTTCAGTCTACACGCCATTTCACAAGTCATGATAGTCTTTTTGTCATAAGTATATGCTATTCCCTGTAATCACTCATGTCAACAGTTGTCCCCGTAACTAGGTATATACTGTGTATATTCTAGTACAGTACTCAATCTATGTATTCTTTCCAAACTTAAGGAAGTTGCCCCATTATTACATTGCCGACGTTACGTCATACCTCTATCTCTATAATAGGTACGACTTCAAGTCATGCAGGTGTTTAGATGTGCCCGTTGTGAAATTGTAACTGTAGGAAGTTTGCAGTGAGAACTTCGGGTGTTATCTATTCAAAATGTGAGTCAAACATCAAAGCGTGCAAAAGAAGTGTATGTACAACAGACAGACAGACAGACAGACAGACAGACAGACAGACAGACAGACAGACAGACAGACAGACAGACAAGGAATCATGCCATGTAGGATCCTTCTCAAGTACAACACATTACATTAAAACTATAATAAAACGTTGGTTTTCTGTTCGGCTTTCAGTAATAATATTAGAGTTATGAAACTAAACATTCGCTAAAACGTGTTTGAATTCCGTTTGTTCAGCTTCGATTGGTTAGTGAGAACTTCAGGACACTTCAGTGAATTGTCAGAATGAATTGAAATATCATTTTGCTGTTTATATAATGTATTATATATCACCGATGATTATTTCTATACCCACTGCTATGTTATAATTATTTATGACATATTGAATATTTACATATGGGGAAATATATTACATATTAACATAATACATGTAGATATACATATTACATCTTTATACATATACATCTTTAAGTTGAAAAGACGGCACAACACTAACAGTTAACGTTTGCAAAGATAATCCAATCATACGAAAACACAAACCTTTAAATTGGTTTGTGTCACTAAACTGAAGAAGAAAAAGATATCATTTGAGTACATACCTTATTGCAGACTTCCTATTCCTTTTTGGAGTAGTAGCTTTTATCTTCATGATGTCCACATGCCTTGCTAAACAGATATCTCAAAACAAATACTGTAACAATATGCACAAGCATTTGTTTTATGTTATCGACATATTACTAACCAAACGAAGTCTTTGCATGTGTTGAAAAAAAAATTGTGCACGTGTGAAGCGAGCATAGCTCCGTTGGGCAGGACCATAGGTACTTGGTAAGAAGTCTGATGCGTGATAGTATGTTTATCTGATCCGTATAAGTCTAGTTCCTATACAGTAACATTACGATTTATACCTTCACTCATAGTCTAGTCAAAGAAGTCCTGAGATGCATGAGATGTAATTAAAAATTCGTCCGCAGCCACCCACACAGTCATTAACATCATGTTTTTGTTAATCAATCACACAGTCACCACCTGACTATATCTAAATGTTAGGGAATAGAGCAAGTTTTTAACGGTTAAATTACGCACAGAAAGATGTAACGGTCATGCGCACCAAAAATAACTGTTTGTAGTATGACAGCCTGATGAAGGTGTGTTAGTCACATCGATACGTCGCTGACGCTTTTGGGATTGGAAGTAAGACTGACTTCAGAACTTTACAACCGTTAGTTCAGCTAGTCATTATATATATATATATATATATATATATATATATATATATATATATATATATATATATATATATATATATATATATATATATATATATATATATATATATATATATATATATATATTGTGCAGTTGTCTGATGATCGCGCAATGCGTGAAACTCCGATTTACAACCAAGAAAGAGTTCCAGTACTACCAAAACTATTGCGCTCTGCCACTGCGGTATAGAGCACTGTCTTAGCAGATTGATACTCACCGAGTTATATATATATATATATATATATATATATATATATATATATATATATATATATATATATATATATATATATATATATATATATATATATATATATATATATATATATATATATATATATATATAAATATGTATCAATATATATATGTATCAATCTGCTATAAGACAGTGCTCTATACCGCAGTGGCAGAGCGTAATAGTTTTGGTAGTACTGGAACTCTTTCTTGGGTGTAACTCGGAGTTTCACGCATATTGCGACCATCAGACACACACAGTGTCTGATGATCGCAATATGCGTGAAACTCCGAGTTACACCCAAGAAAGAGTTCCAGTACTACCAAAACTATATATATATATTATATATATATTATATATATATATTATATATACATATATATACATACATACATATATAAGGGCTATAAAAGTACGGTATTATTCGAAAAGTCACACACAGTCAATATTTCAGAAATCCTAAATCTTAGAAATCTTAGATCATTCCCTCTTTCCTATCTCGTGATTTATCTTACAACTTTGCTCGTGTTGTTGCAGTGTGACACAAGGGTTGTTCAATACTGAGAACTTGCCGTAAAGACTGGGTATGTCTTTGTAAAAGTAATCCATCATATCAGAAACTCACCATTGACGTATGTTTTGTCGATATTCTTGGTGTAGCATACGTCAGTGCCTAAGGGCTACTAGACATAAATTTGTTTTTGCAATAGGTAGTGACGTCACGCACAGACGATTAATTTCATGGATGACCATTCTGTTTACAGCTTCATATAACAGGTAACAAGAAAATCAATATAGAAGCACGACTTTATTTGCAGCACAATGTCCTGACAAAATCGAAGTCAGTAATATGCTATCAGCAAATGTCATACGCTACACATCTCCGATCCATGTTTAAATTTCAATATTGCAAATATGGAAACAGCTAGAAACTGTTTACTCCAATTCAAGATATCAAACGCAGAGAAGTTATGTTTTAAGCATAAGGTATGAAGTGACCTTTTTGCATAAGATATCATTTTTAAATGTTTTTTTTCGATGTCTTAAGTGCTAATATACACCACTTAGTACTTAGATTCAAAAGAATGCTGCATTACTGACATACCATATAAGGAAGCCTTCAGTATTTACAGGGGGAGGGCCGGAGGAATCAGGGGTGGGTCACATTTTACAAACCTATTCTTGGGGGGTGGTGGTCATATTTTGCATTATAATGTTTGGGGAGGGTTACACTTTTACAATCCGTAGTTTTGTGACCAAATTGAAGATTCAATAATTGTCAATTTGTTTTGTGTGTTTTGAGATGTAAAAGTGAGATGAGCACTCAACATTTATTTTTACGAGTACTTTACATGCCAAAGTACAAATACATGTAAGCTTATTGCAGTAACTAGATGCATTTTATTGAGTATACCATCACACCTTATCACTCACACTGTCCGCGAATGTTGTTGTTAAAATATCTACACATAATTAACAGTTATAGTAACCAGTGCCGTAGCCTGCGGGGGGGGGGGGGGCAAGGGGGGCAGCTCCCCCGCCCCTGAGATTTTGGAAAAAAGAAAGAAAAAAAGCTACTTGTTGAATACACAGCGATGCTATTAAAATCGTTATTTACGTGACGATTCCTAGCATGCGCGATTTCAATGGATAGTTCACTAAAGTGACTGTACATTAACTCATGGCTAATATGTATCTTATATCGCTATTGTACGCTGGCTTAACTTTGAATTAAAATGTGTCCAGTTAAAAATTGTAACATTTTGCAGCAAATTAATTTTTTTACGCGGGAAAGTACAAAAGAAGTGCGCACATGCACTGTGCATTTTCTGCGAGTAACAGTAGTCTTGAAAGTCTCCTTCATTTGAAGACAGCAAGTCGCAATTATAATATCAGCGAGTGAAACTCAAAAAAAGACGGAAAAAGTCGTTCAACGTGAGGTTGCCTGCTATGCTGCATGCAATGACTCATGACTCCGAAGATGCGCTCGATCTCATTTACATCTTGTTCCTTATATTAAAACATTTCATGCTGATAAAACGGCAGATCTCTTTTTGGAATATTTGATGGCTCTGAAAAACTATTAAACTAGGTACGCAGTTTAAGATCCACTATTTGAAGATCTTTCTTTCAATAATTGTGTTCGACGTTGTGTTTTGTTAAAACGTTGTTTGATATAATTATCTCATTGCACACTGACACTAGCGTTATTCCGCAATTCATTTTGAAGCACAATTTGCTATGGAAAGAATGGCCCTGAATTTGTAAACAGAGCTGTACCTTCGACATCAAAATCCAAACTTCAATTTCCATTATAATGATAATGACAAGGAGAATTCATTGAGTTCACCTTGGGTTCCAACATAAACGAGGCCATAACAGTTTTGGGAGTTGGGTAAAGAATACCATCATTTTATTTTATTTTGAATGTGACATCTTTTCGGCAACTACTTTGAAAGATACGACATTAGGCCAGAAAAAATGAAAAAGCTGTTCAACCTACCCATATATGTTTTTCTGGTGATGGGCAATATATCCTTAGCGGGCTTCGCATTTTTTTTTTCAAAATTAAGGATATTTCTTTATATTTTCTGATAGTACATGTAACAATATACATTTGAGTCTATTCCAAATTATATAATATCTTATACAGTGGTTTACTTGGCTCTGATGTTGCATACAAGCATGAATTGAGATTAAATATCCAATGTGCACTAAAAGAATTGAACAAAAGTTTACGACCACTGGGCCATCGAAAGTCTGAAAGTCTTGAAATGTTTTGCTCTTTATTCGGGATTATTTTTTTGGAACGAAATTAAACTTCAGGAGAAGTCATTTACCATGTGCACATCCGCATAATATCTTTCAGCTTTGCCACAACAAAATACACGTCCAGATAATATGTAATACATAGCATAATTGTTTCAATTCTGGTATTTTATTATGTCTATGGTTTGATATTTTATGCCTTTAAACGGCCTCATACACTGTCTTATTTTCAATTTTTTTTCACCTTTGGAGTTGTCTCCTTCCAATGCATCATTGTACCATATGATTGTATATCTCCACTGTAGTGTAGGTGACAGAAGCCTGAGAAGGGGTGGCTAAAATAATGCTTGAGTTTCAATTGGCGGGGCTTAACATTTTTAGCTCCGCTGTCAGCGAAAGCTGAAAGCGTAGCTTTAGGTATAGGTGGGTATTGAGGTATAGAGAGTAGAGTGAATAATAGGTGTCCGTCAAACTTTTATATTTTCACTATTTTCTCTGAAAGTAACAGCCAGAATACTTCGATATTTGGTGTGCATGTTCCCTGGGGGGAAGCTATTCAGATTTGTTCATGCCAAGTTGATCTGTGCCATTTTCAATTTTTTATGATTTTTTTTTCCAAAAATGACATTTTCATCAACTCCTCATAAAGTTTAAGTCAGATTGCTTTGATATCTGGTGTGTTGATGCACAGGGGGTAGCTTACTTAGATTTGTTAATTTCAAGTCAGCACGTCTTCTCTTCTATTTTTTATGATTTTTTTTTTGAAATTTGAAAAAAAAATGAATATGTTAATGAGCATAATGACCGACGCCATATTGGAAATCAGTCCGCGAGACTTTAGGTAAAGTGCAACTTTTCAAAAGACACTATTGACGTCAAACAAGCAATGTAATATGTGCTATAGTCTTAATTCTACGCATTGTGCGCCCAAATGACAAATATTTGTTCGAAAAAGGTTTGTAAACTTCAAATCCAATTCACACACCACCCCTCCTACAGAATGGTTCATTCCAGTATATGATCATTGTGAGAAGTCTTCCATGCCTGAACTGAAGTGTTTTTGACAGAGTCAGTCGTCAATAAAAACGATAATACTCTTTCTAAAATTACCACATTTTGAAAGGGAAAGTACTTTGTGGTTCATTTATGGAGTTTTGTTTTTGTACGATCAATATTGGTGGCAAAATTACAGCGTCAAAATTGCCGATGTGGTAATAATGCACGACAATCCCAAGTACCCGGATGCACGAGGGACTAACCCAGAAGCAAGTCGTTGTCAGCCATACGTTACAGTGCAGTGGTAACATCGTCCGAGAAATCGCTGCGTTCAGTGTCATTATTCACAGAATTGTTGTTTTCGAGTGAAACCCCGTCTTGAATTGTATAACTCTAACAAATGAAGACATGTCAAGTTATATTTTGAAAGTTATATCGCTAGTTTGAGACGATTTTCTCACGTACTATCGGGGCTTACTTGGACTTGGACCTTACTCCAGTTCATCGGGAAGTTTAGCCAGCCCGATAATTCTTTCTGGTTTAGTTTACAATACTTTTGATCGCGCAGATTTTGTTGTTGTGATGAAAAGAAATTTAAAAAAAGATCACTTCAACCATTTCGTTGTGTTTTCTTTATGAAAGGTAATCGAACATGAACGAGTGTTACCACTGTAACCAGGAGGGTCTATGCTGTAACGTATGGCAAGGGTTCGACATACACGCTGGTCCGCTATCCCGCGAGTCTAGTAACTTTCTGTAAGGACCATGTACCAGTAAAGGTTACTAAATAAAATGCCCATTGCAGGTAGTCCGACGGGATAGTGACTTTTCGATAGTTATATCAGGGAGCTCAGAATTCAAACCACCGGCTATATGATGAATTCACGGTCATAGTAAAATTCATTTGATTTTTAATTTGCTATTTTGACCAACTCCGGTTGTCTATTCGCGATAAAATTACGATTAGTTTGGAAACGGGGTAGATTTTCTATGATTCCGTGTCATAAAAGCATGTGTTGTGTAGTTTTCGAAAAGCACACCCGGTGGGAAAGTCGCCCAACAGACGATCTCGCGCCATTGCTGTACTACGTGGCACTTTATTCTGGCGGAATGTCTCTTGAAAACGGGAATAGCGAACGATGAGCCAATCAAGTGAGAACACTATAAAGACTTGCTCTATGGGAAGGTAATTTTTTGTCTTTTAAAAATGCAATAGTTAGATCAATGTGTACCAGAAATGTTATGTAGTATTTAAGCTAGAAATAAGACCACATAACATCTTATTACTCCCCCCCCCCCCAATTAAGACAAACTACTCACAGAAAGCAACAAAAAAGAGAGAAGAAGCTCCAAAACATAAAAAAGAGAATAAAATTACAGTAAGGAGTTGATGATGCACAAACAACTACAACGAAATAGACAGTTCAATTACAACAGTGTTTGAAATAAATATGGGGTTTGGAAAAGTGAATTAGAAGTAGAGCAAAAACGAAGAGAGATGAAAAGCCTAAGTGAACAAGCGAAAGCACTTAAAGATAGGACCACCAAATTTTTTGCAGGACTACTACGTTATCAATTTTACTAGTCCTGTGGGATAGTGACTTTTACTCCAGTGTCGAACCCTGTTGGCTGAGAATGACTCTCTTTCGGGTACTTGGGGATTGTCGCCGTACGGAAACTAAGATGGCGATTAATACATTTCTTCCCTATATATATATATCTACTACAACTAGTACAAGTTGAATGTTGTTGACTTGGTAAATTTGTTAGAAAATTGAAATTCAAATTGCCTCAAAATTATTTTAGATCCCTAGTTTATTTCATTCATCATTAAAATTTTCCAGGGTTAAAGCTGTAAGACACTGGAATTATTTATAGCCAACCTCAAAATCCTCTTTTTTTCTTTTTTTTCTTGTGTGCATTTCCCAGTCATTTTTTCCCTGAGATTTTGTGCAGTTTTTCATAACAGTAGATTTTTGTTATAAAATGGTGACTATGGTATAAAAGTACAATACATTACCAACTTCTGTGTAAAATGTGTTTTATAGTGAGACATCATATGAAACCACTAACCACTTTATTGCATCGCTAAAACAAAACTGCATAGTAAAGAGCTGAAGAACTGAACCACTTCTACATGTCACCAAAATAAAAAATAAAATAAAAAAAAACAGCGGAGCTATTCTGACCGATAGGTCGCTTGTTTGAGAAGAGAGGGTGCGAGGAACTACACCATTTGTTTAACCGTAAATTGTGTACATTTCCTAACTGTAGCTATGCAGACAAATTGCATGAGATAGTATCAAGATGACTGAATAAGTTCTATCTAAACTCGACCTGAAATATTTTGCTGTCATTATATATGGTTTGAAATATTTTGCTATCATTATATATGGTTTGTTTTATCCTTGTCAAACATTGTGAAAAAATGAAATCGACCTACTTACCCAATGTGATGGGTTAGGTTACCCATTGACAGGCATTTTTTATTTTTTCTGACCTTACATATGATATTTAATTGCGTATGCTAAAATATATATTATGTAAATTACATGCACATTTATGTAAAATAGCACTTCTAAATTTTAAATGCATGATTGCACCAAGACAAAGTTCTGCCCCCTTGGCAATTTGGTCAGGCTACGGCCCTGGTAACCGTACTAATCAAGATATATGAAATTTTAAACTTGCAAGTTTTAAGCGCGGAAATTTCTGTTTGGACGGAATGGCATTTCTTTTAATAGTTTATGAGTAACGATTGTTGAATATCATGGAACAGACTCACTGAATGTCACATATAAAACATTCATACTGTATGACACTTCATGGCTTATTCTTGATGATTACTTTTACTCTTTCTATCAGAATTATTGGTATGATATGAACATCCTATATAATAACAGCTACCTGCCCTACTATATCGACGTTGCATAACCTGGTCTTAGCTTGTATGATTGTTATAAAATTCGCATTTTCATAAGCCGATTGCTTTTCATATCATTTGAAAAGGTAAGTCTGATCCACTCCAAAGAATATGAAGCCAATCCTATACTTTATTTTGATATTTAGTCAGTGACCCTTCTCAAACAATGATGTCTAACATACAAGTGTATAAAATCTTACTGTCAAAACACGCTAGACCGTCACGCGGCGCGTCAGACGCTGTTCTGTTGATATTTAGATTACGTGGGTTATGATGCCTGTTACACAAAGGTGTGGTTAAATCCACCGTAGGTTGAATTTTGAATAATTGATACACAGGACTGAAAGTGGGAAAAGAAGTTTCTTCTTAAGTTTGACATTTTGATCATAGCCGTAGGTCTGGTTGTGAATCACGCTAATGGGCGAGATCAATAGTTCAATGCAAGATTAAAAAACAACAACCTAAATTCTCTTACTAATGGGGTGGGGGTTGAGCCATTTTCCTTCTCATCCTACAAAACTGATGTTACTTTTGATGGATGTTTTGTAACCCTAAATACAAATATTTCTTTAAAAGATATCAAATTGAGAAATGGAAGAAATTTTGCTACAGCAAATGCGTGACACTAAGTGTCAACAAAATAACTATTCTTTACTAACTATATACTGACTATTATTCATAACACTATATACTACTTCATACTGACTGTGAGATTGATTTTGCCGTTTGACGCAATTTTCAATTTTTAGTATGGGGGGGGGGGTCTGAGGCCTACATATGTGCCTTTAGTTTTTAATCCTACATGGAAGTATTGATCTCACCCCTTACTAGTTCCTTATTAACCAAATCTACTCATATATTGGTATTATGTAAGTGTTCATATTATACACGTGGTTATTGTATGTTTCTGATGAAATAGACAAATCAGAATTATTATAAACTAGCGTGTTTGAAGGTCAAAGGTTATGCCGATCTATGTAAATGAAAATGATATATGCATCTAAAGGTAGTCTGCTATGAAATACGAGTTACCACACATTTTACTATTTGGTACATTGTATTTATGAATAATTTACTTCAATATATTGCAGCAAACATAATCTTTCGCTAAATTCAGTTTGTGAACCCATGACATGCATATGTATATCATTTCTAAGATCATCTAAGGACGACTACTTGATGCCACTACACGGTCGCGGTATATATCAGTGGACACAGCTATTTAACCGATGTTTGACTGTGTTTACTTTCCTGCAATTGTCCTCTCTAAACTAGACATTTCTCTGACTGACTTTTGAGGGTCATGGTATTGGTTGCATTTGAATGTATCAGCACTAGACATTGAAAGTGACGTAAGATTGGGAAGAAAACATAGCATGGCAATGCATAGAGAGTTGTATCTATTCTTGACGTTATGTCATGATACTGCTAATTCTAATACCATAAACAGGTATGTATCAATCAATATCAGTTTCTAATCAGATCCGTGATCATACACAAATGTCGCAATCAATACCAGTTTCAAATCAGATTCACATTACGCAAGTGTACCAATCAATATCAGTGTTTCAAATGAGATCCCTGATCATGCGCAAAATGACAATCAATACAACTGTGTCAAATTCAAGTGTTGTCTAGGTTTTCGCACACTAAGACAATTCTGCTATTTCAAAATAGACGCCGCCCGATTGATACTATATACCAACATCTCCACTTGTAGAAAGTAGAGACCTTGAATACAATCAATTTTGTGAAGATTTGAAACATTTTATCCCTCAAGGTCATGCAATTCCCCAGTCCGAAAAAAGCAGACACTTTTAGCTAAGGAAAGTCGATATGTAAACTCAAAAAGTAATATGAATATAATCAAGCATTATCAATCAATCAGTTTATTTCATAACAATAAGGCCACAGGCCCAAAGAGCAAACAGTAATACAAACGTTTCAGTTCATAGAGGGAAATTCCTCTCTATTTTTCATTGCAAAATAAATAAATGAAGCTAAATTATTTAGATATGTTATATTATCTGAATTCAAAAGTGAAATGAACTTATCATAGGAAGGGTTTAAACAAAACCACCTTGGTAACATTTCTTTACGAAGGTCCTTGTAAAGCGGACAAATTGCTAAGAAATGATACTCGTCCTCAATACAGTACAAATTATGTGTAATACAGTATTTGCAAAATCTTTGGTCAGCAGGAATGTTTTCATGTCGTCCCCTCTCAATTTGCAAAGGATGCGAAGAGCAGCGAAATCTTGACAGTGCTGTTCTAAATTTACACATTTTAACACAACTTAAATATCTCTCTGGTTCAAGCATTGATTTGAAAGTGTGGTAGGAACGAAGCCTAGGAGATGATTCGATAGCTTCGTGCCAGATCTGACTAGCACAGTCTTTTAACCTTTGGGTGAATTCAGACAAAAACTGACTAGTGGAGCCTACACCCTGGTTCAATCATGCATGGCCGAATCCAAGGCGGCAAATTAAAGATTTAACGTTAAAAGCCCAGTTGACTGATTTTATACTCCTTTCTTCTTCTAATCTTTTCAACATAATGTAGCATTTGTAGGGGTATCTATCAGTGTCCATTTGTAGTATTTTCAGCCAGTAGCTCACGCATCTTTTAAAATACATGACACAGATGGGAAATCTACCACACTCTCCTATTGCTGCTAAATCATTTGTTTTCCCACTAACATTCAAAAGAAATTTACAGAACTGATAATGAACTTGTTCAACCTGGGGGGAATTTTCATAACCCCAAATTTCACTACCATACAGTAAAATAGGTGTAACGTAAGTATCAAACTGCGACCCAACTAGCACGATGTGTCAAACTGCGACCCAACTAACATGACATGTCAAACTGCTACCCAGCTAACATGACATGTCAAACTGCGACCCAACTAACATGGCATGTCAAACTGCGACCCAACTAACATGCCATGTCAAACTGCGACCCAACTAACATGACATGTGAAACTGCGACCTAACTATAACATGACATGTGAAACTGCGACCCAACTAACATGCCATGTCAAACTGCGACCCAACTAACATGGCATGTCAAACTGCGACCCAACTAACATGCCATGTCAAACTGCGACCCAACTATAACATGACAAGTCAAACAGCGACCCAACTAACATGACATGTCAAACTGCGACCTAACTATAACATGACATGTCAAACTGCTACCCAACTAACATGACATGTCAAACTGCGACCCAACTAACATGCCATGTCAAACTGCGACCCAACGTAACTAACATGACATGTCAAACTGCGACCCAACTAACATGACATGTCAAACTGCGACCCAACTAACATGCCATGTCAAACTGCGACCCAACGTAACTAACATGACATGTCAAACTGCGACCCAACTAACATGACATGTCAAACTGCTACCCAACTAACATGACATGTCAAACTGCGACCCAACTAACATGACATGTCAAACTGCGACCCAACTAACATGACATGTCAAACTGCTACCCAACTAACATGACATGTCAAACTGCGACCCAACTAACATGACATGTCAAACTGCTACCCAACTAACATGGCATGTCAAACTGCGACCCAACTAACATGACATGTGAAACTGCGACCTAACTATAACATGACATGTGAAACTGCGACCCAACTAACATGCCATGTCAAACTGCGACCCAACTAACATGACATGTCAAACTGCGACCTTACTATAACATGACATGTGAAACTGCGACCCAACGTAACAAACATGACATGTCAAACTGCGACCCAACTATAACATGACATGTCAAACTGCGACCCAACTAACATGACATGTCAAACTGCGACTCAACTAACATGGCATGTCAAACTGCTACCCAACTAACATGACATGTCAAACTGCTACCCAACTAACATGACATGTCAAACTGCGACCCAACTAACATGACATGTCAAACTGCGACCCAACTATAACATGACAAGTCAAACAGCGACCCAACTAACATGACATGTCAAACTGCTACCCAACTAACATGGCATGTCAAACTGCGACCCAACTAACATGACATGTCAAACTGCGACCCAACTAACATGACATGTCAAACTGCGACCCAACTAACATGACATGTCAAACTGCGACCCAACTATAACATGACATGTCAAACAGCGACCCAACTAACATGACATGTCAAACTGCGACCCAACTAACATGGCATGTCAAACTGCGACCCAACTAACATGACATGTCAAACTGCGACCCAACTAACATGACATGTCAAACTGCGACCCAACTATAACATGACATGTCAAACTGCGACCCAACTAACATGACATGTCAAACTGCGACCCAACTAACATGGCATGTCAAACTGCGACCCAACTAACATGACGTGTCAAACTGCGACCCAACTAACATGGCATGTCACATTGAGACTAGAGCAGACTTGCGAAGATTTATAAAAATAATGTAATAAACAATGACAAAGTGATAACAGCCAATCACAAGTAAATTACTTCTCTAATGGGTGTTAGTGTTTATGAGGGAAGCATTCTCCAAAATTCCTATCTTAATCATTAAAATCTTTTGATATTTGTTTTATATATACTGAGAAAATTGCTTAAATTTGGAAAAAATGTTGATTTTTTGGGTTTCTCTGCCAATGTTCCCTACTACACCGCGTTTCTCTTGGTAAATCATTGATTGATTAACTAAATAAGGGAAGAAATTATATCCTAGAAAAATTAAGTGAAACACAACTACTTTGGAATAATTGCATCTTGCAGAAATAGTATTTAAATGGTGAAATTGTAACCATTATTTGTGGTAAAATTGAGTCATTTAATGTTTTAATGATTACATCTTCTCATTATATCCTGGACCAATACATGCTTTCGTGATCTCTCTGATTCAGACGAGAAAGGTTCCCATGGGAGACATGTTTCGAAGCGGAATAATCAAGAAACAACTATTGGATTATATATCATAAGAGGATGCATCGTGTATTTACACAGAATTCGAATGTTCATTATACCTCCTGGTCGTGTATTTTTACAGTTCTGTCTCCCGTTCGTTTTGTTTCTATGTTACAAATATAAAAGTGTTGTGGTTTGATCAATGAGTAAAAGACTGTCATGTCTGTATAAATTTAATGTTGTAACTAGTACAACAACAACATACAGGGCGTAGGGAAATTCCAATTACTGCCAGCGACAGCCAGTCGTACAAGACAAAACATGAGTTGTACACACCAGCTATCTTGCTTGATTACAGAGCCGAAAATAGGCAACTGAAGGCAGTTCCTTTGATGTAATAGTGGTTTGAAAGGTAAATGAACAGTTCGATAATTCTCATCCATATGGCCACTTTAAATAAGTCAACATTCGATGTTCAATATGCATACGAAAGGTTGATAATGATTCATTCAAAATGTCAAAGTTGGTCTTAATTTGGTCTTAATAACTATTGATTATATAGTACAGAAATGTTATCTTACAATCATTAGTATTGTAGCTGAATAAATATTTCCAATTAATAACCAGTAATTTAGTAAGTTGTGTTGACTGATCAAGAGAAGGAGTAATTCAAAGATTCATCGCAATGAATGTTAAGATTACATGCCATATAGAATTTCACAAGTTCGTGTAATTAATTGTTCAGAGTTGTGTTCGTCATCCTACATTACGGTTTTCGATAAAGTTATTGATAGAATAATGACGGATACCGAATAGTTATTGATAGAATAATGACGGATACCGAATAGTTATTGATAGAATAATGACGGATACCGAATAGTTATTGATAGAATAATGACGGATACCGAATAGTTATTGATAGAATAATGACGGATACCGAATAGTTATTGATAGAATAATGACGGATACCGAATAGTTATTGATAGAATAATGACGGATACCGAATAGTTATTGATAGAATAATGACGGATACCGAATAGCAATTCTTAAATGCTGTTGGACGAGGCTCCTTTGTGGGATTTCGTTCTGATTGTACAACTGAATCTTTTAACAATCTTAGAATTGAGAGCTTTTTAAGCAATACTACCGTGTGTCACGTCGTATTTGCAATTTCTGTACTCATTTTAGCCATGTATCTTGTGGTTACCAATGAATGGTCACTGATACTTTTAAGGCTAAACTCCATAAACATTAATACTAGGTTTTGTGTGCACCCCCCCCCCAGTTGTGATATCCGTAAGGAGATTAGCTGGTATTTTAAAGATGATGGAAGAATGCCATCGAATTACTGTTACATTTAAGGGAAATTGGGTATTTTTTTTATTTTTTTTTGGAATTTACTAAAACAACCTATGTTTTCTACTTGACAAATCAATGTAACAAGTCTATGTGACAAAACAACATAATGAATATATTTGAACATGAATATATTATGACAACATAATGAATATATGTGAACATGAATATATTATGTTATGTACTTGTAAGTACGACAACCCTCTAATACGATCTTAGATTTTCGATGTAATATACTTGATATACTTCTAGATAAGCATGTAATATAATACAATAGATCACAGCCCTCATTGTGAAAGGCAACATGGATTTCTTTAAGACGAAAGAGTATACCCATATGCCTTAAAAATGTTTTATTTTGTGTAAGACGGATTGGTATGTATCGTAAGCCATGAGTTAAAAGCGAAAATGCCATTTTCCAAAGATAAAAATAAAACCACAAACAAATAGAACTGATGAAATACGTCACTTCTTCATATGCAAATTTCTTCTTTTTAAGGTAAATAGGTCTTCAGTGCGTCCTTGAACTATTGGTCAAGTTGTGGTGAATCGAATCGTCGATGAGTGTTTAAAAGGAGTCTGCAGATGTATGTCAGATTTATAATACTACATGTAATGTGGAAATATTTTTCCACTACCCTCACGTTCCTATCATAACATGATAAGAGGGAGGCACGTAACTTCGTGTAGGTGTGAGCTGTGAATTTGAACTTCACAAAGTTTTTCCAATTTTTAAGCGGGAATTGTTCATACACGTTATTGGCAAGCCAAAACTAGTCGACAAACGTCATCTTTAGCCATGGACGTCAGGATTCAAGTCTGGAGAATTGTTCTTGGCTGTTTCACAACCGAAAAGTTGGAGAACTGTTCAGGTGGAGTCCTACACACCGTGGTCAGCAACCAACGAACTTTTCTACTGGTGGACCTGTTGCTTTGTTAATTTTTATCATGTCCTTTGCGGAACTTACGGACTGCTGCAGGGTGTAAATATCTGGCAAAAATGGTTGGAAAGTTCTGGTAAACTAGAATTTGGAAATGTCGTTGTTTATGAACACGAAAATTCAGATCACTACTTTTTTTTCGCAAACTCAACATGGCCATATTATACAGCGACAAGATTCAAAACACCTGCTGGTATGCTTACTGGTTACATGGGGTGTTTAAAAAAGATGCGAAAAGTGGTTTCACACGGGTACTGAGGTTTAAAGCACAAAACACTATAATGTGTAGGTCTTCTGAGTTCTTCACGTTTATCCTTGTCGCCAGCAATACACGACCTTGCTAGGGTAGGAAGGATGTAACTCAGATTCAAATTGTTATAAAGAAGTTAGGTGGCATGTCATTACAACATGCGTTTAAATTATTTGACAGTTTTGTAACACCTGTGTTATTCTATGGTTCAGAGATATGAGGTTTGGACTATTTGTCAAGTTATAGAAAGAATTAAGGTGCTATTTTGTAGATTTTTATTAGGTGTTGGAACTACCACAAACAATGATGCCATACTCGAGGAAAGTGGAAGATTGCCACTATGTTGCATTTATATGAAGAGATGTGGTTAAAGATTTTAACAATGAACCATTCACGCTATCCGAGAGCCGCATACGAAATGTTAAAGAAACTCGACGAAGCAAGTAAAGTCACATTGGCAACAAAAATAAAACACCTATTGATGAGGTATGGTTTTGTTCATGTATGGCTCCAACAGCAAGTGGATACTTCTGTAGGATTTTTGCAGTGTCTAAAACGTTTCAAATTTTGACAAATGTTAGTAAAATTTCGCTGTTCAAATCATTCCTTGGCGATAAAGTGTGGAAAACACTAATAAACCTGTCTCAACCAGAATCTGTATTTTATGTGAGCGAAGAGGTGAAATAGTTCTTGAGGACGAAACTCATTTTTTGTTATTTTGTCCAGCCTGCCAAACTCTTCGAAAATCGTTATGTAAATAAGGCTATCATATACAGAGAGAACTTTACAGTCTGCAAATTTATATATTGAAGAGTTTATATTTTGTCATGTGCTCTCCAATTGTCTTCTTTTTTTCTTTGTAGAATGATGAGCGGTGGCCTCAATCTTGTTGAATAAACTTGTTGAATAACATGATATTTTGTACATTTGCTTTGAAATAATGTGCTGAAGATGATACTAGTGAGTTGTCAGCAAGTAACACCAGAATAATGTGTACTGTATTAAGTTGACAAAACCTGCACAAAAACTCAGACATTCCACACATTCATCGTAACATGTATCGAACGTAGCACCGAAAACTGATAAACGAGAAAATTCAATGGCATCAGTTATAAGGCTAAGAATAATATCAGTAATGAACCTATAAGACTTCACATTGTATTGAAATAATGGTTTGCTTCATTCATAAACTTCACAATAGTGCGTATGTCCTTTGAGTAAACGATAAGGTTTTAGAGTGACAAACATTCTCCACATATATAAGATATTCAAGCATATTACCTTAAAGAACGGCGAGTCTACTTCAAGACCTGGTTTTCTTTCTCCAGGAATGAAACTGGCAGTGTCTTCGTTCTCCTTGATTACGAATGTTAAGGTTTACACACCACAAACAATTTCACTCGATTCACTCGCACGACGTGGTTATAATGTTATTAGTTGATGTTCGGGTACAAGTAGCGAATGCCGATACTCACGTCAAATAAAGGTAGATCTGCTGTCCTCAGCTTCATGTAAAACTAATGGTTCACCTTATTCAATGTGACAGTAACAAGCTTTCAAATGATGTCACAGACCGACGATTTAGCTCAATATATGACAACAAGGAATATTGATTGGTCGCTGAGACGATAGAGGAAGGTCCCTTGTGCTGTTGCCAGGGAGACAAGAAAAAGTGTGCAAGTGAAGCGTCAATACGTCACCTCTACAATTTACACTAACAATTTGAACCAGCTTCTCGGCATATTCGACTACACTATCCTAACTGCTGTGGTGGTGGTGGTGGTGGTGGTGGTGGTGGTGGTGGTGGTGGTGGTGGTGGTGGTGGTGGTGGTAAAAAGACGTTGAACTGATGCATATATGAGTGACGATTGCTTGCCAGTAGAAATGAGAAAGCTTTCTCACAACATCGTCGACAAATCCATGAACTGACAAAAAGATCTTACATTCATATTGAATTAGGATACTATCACTTGGATTATCATTTGCACTACATACGCTTAGTCCAGCGAGGATTGTGAAACACTCAATCTTTTAAGTAATGCGTGATATTCAAGGGATCTACGTACTAGTAAGGTTAATGCCAGAATAAAATAAATGTATCTCTATACAAATGTATATATATATGTTTTTTTAGAGAAATAACTGTACTGATAATTTGTTAACCATATGCAGGTTAGCATTATCTCTAGACTGTAAGATATACGTCGTGTTGTTCAGCCCTGTAAGATACGTCGTGTTGTTCAGCCCTGTAAGATACGTCGTGTTGTTCAGCCCTGTAAGATACGTCGTGTTGTTCAGCCCTGTAAGGCTTCGTAACCATTAATGAGTGCTGGCTGATAGCATGGCATGAATGTCTGTATGACTAAATAGTCTCCTGTGTGTCGAATTAAAAGATTTGTTCCAAACACAAACCCGAAATTTCAACTACAAACTTCAGTCTTGGTCAACAGACTGACCCAATATTCAGTACACGCTACCTTCCGGACACGTGAGCCTTATATAGTTTGTATCACCTTCCGTCACTGTTCAATGATGACGCCCGGGTGTAAATGGCACTATGAATTGAGATGAAGGAAGCCATTCACATCCGGACGTTCAATCATTAAGTGTACGCACATAGTCGAAAAATAATTCAAGTTTTCTTTTGGAACGAACGTTAATTCTATACAATGGTTTACCAACAGACTGAATTTTCATTAAATAAACTGATCGAATTTATTTTGAACCAGTAGCCAAACAGTTTCACAATTGCAATGGTTGTGTATATTGCAATTCTGAGATTACAAGTCAAACAGTCTCCCAATTGCAATGCTTGTGTGTATAAGATTACAAGTATGAATATTTTGTAAACCATTGCAAATAGTTTAATTCATCGAGTTGGAAGAAATTCTGTTGTCGTGAGTTGTCGTGAGTCGTTTACATGAATACTTTGATCTGTAATTCCTAATAATTGCTTATGCACAAATTGTAAGTTGTCGTTTTCCGGTGAATGGTATGATTACTAAATTGAAAGAGTTATCCAAACTATTAAATTCAATTCAAAGAGCACTAAATGCATGCCATTTTAGCAATGCAGCGATTATGTCGTCATAAACATATAATACCGTTTACAATGATTTACTATGATCGCCATGGCAAGTCAGGGAAGGAAGCCTCAAAGGCTTAGATAATCACTTAGGTAAGTAGGTTTTTGGCATCGCGTGACCAGATTCACCACACTCAACGGTGGCCGTGCGTCTTATGTTTTCTATCTGTCTGCCTGCCTGCCTGCCTGCCTGCCTGCCTGCCTGCCTGCCTGCCTGCCTGCCTGCCTGCCTGCCTGCCTGCCTGTCTGTCTGTCTGTCTGTCTGTCTGTCTGTCTGTCTGTCTGTCTGTCTGTCTGTCTGTCTGTCTGTCTGTCTGTCTAGTTTTGTTACTGGCATTTTTTTTGTCGGTAAATAGTAGTATATCTCTGTGTGTGTTCTCGCTGTATACAATGTAACAGTTTTCATCACATTTGCGCCTTACAGATCTTAACTTGTAACAAATCACAATTTAGTTGATTTGTACATTTGAATTTATACTGTGAGTTCTGTATGATAAACTATGATGTTGAAATAGCTTCAGCTCGATAAAGATTATATCCAGACCCAGGTAAACGATGGGAAGAGCTACAAATTAATCAGTGCTCAATTTTGAAAATGCCAACCATGGCCACCATGTCTTTCATATTAAAGTGCAAAGCTCTTTACCAACGATATTGAGAAGCTATCAAAAGGGGGCGTGGCATTGACAACACAATCGCCACTTTAACCCAATACAAAACGTCCATATTATTGTAATTTTAACCAATCACATATCTCCTTCAAAATCACATCATCAGCTATAGATTATTCCCTAGCTTAGGCTGGGGTCAAATTTTACGGCAAAGGTGGGGGGGGGGGCTGTGAGAGAGAGAGAGAGAGAGAGAGAGAGAGAGAGAGAGACGGACACACACAGACAGACAGACAGACAGACAGACGGACGGACGGACGGTCAGACAGACAGACAGACAGACAGACAGACAGACAGACAGAGGAAGGCATACACCCAACTTATCACTGAATATAGGTTGTAGAAGTAATTGCGGTGAAGGTACGATATTTTTTTTATTTACTCGGTAAACGACAGCGCCTGATGAGGTTTAATTTGGTTCAAATCTTGAGCAAAATATTTCGAGGCCCCTCTTTCAGACCATCAGAATTTTCATGTCCCTCCCTTTGGACCCTGAATTCTTTTCATGCCCCCCCCCCCATTTTTTGCACAGCCCCCCCCCCCCCTAAATTTTGCTCATAGCCTTATCAGTTACATCTTTTAATGTGCAGATGGGAAAGTAAGTTGACGAGGCTGACAATGCTGAGAATGCTGAAAGCCTACATTGCGTTGAGTGGCAGGAGGCTCATAGTTATTAAGCGATATTGCAAAAACATATTGAGCGAATAGCCTATTGACCGATTTACTATTTACAATACACCTTAGTAACGCACTTTCAATCGTAATCTGTAATTGGAAGCACCGTATGACATATCACATAGCGAGGAATAAATGGCCACTAAAAGAAGGGCTGAGAGGGTTTTATCTTTTCGAAAATTGAATGGTCTTGTGTACATTCATGTCCGATTTTTGAAAAAATCGCAATTGGGTGAAATTTATCCAGATATTTAGAAAACACATATGGAAATTTTGCCTAAATATCTATATTCTATTTGAGAATTTCTATAGGTATATCACTTGGCCACTTAATGTCACGGATTTATCTTAGTAGCTTTTAATTAAGCTCATAATTAAGTCACCGTATGGTAGGTAAATACCCGGGAGTGGGGGGGGGGGTACCACTGGCCAGGTCTGATAAGGGTTTGCGGCCAATGCTGTCAACTCCAGACCCCATTTTAGATCCATTTTGACCAAAATATATAATCACCTATACGAAAATGTCACCAGTGAATTAGCTGGAGGAATTCGGAGGAAATTCCCAGAAATTTCGAACTAGTTTTTTAATTTATTATGTGATTATTATGTATTACTACCAGCAATGCATTCAAAAAGACCCCATTTTAGACCAAACAAAATAAAAAAATAATGTAAAGTGGACCGCATTTAAGACTCCTTATCTCTAAAACTGCAGTACCCATGTTAGACCAAAGGGCGAAACCCCAACCCAAAGGGCAGTACATATACGTATATCCAATAAGCGGGACCCGTACCCCGGGGGTAAATGAAGTGAACAATTTGCAAAGTACAAGGTAAACGACTCCTGGAGAGAGAGAGAGGAGAGAGAGAGAGAGAGAGAGAGAGAGAGAGAGAGAGAGAGAGAGAGAGAGAGAGAGAGAGAGAGAGAGAGAGAGAGAGAGAGAGAGAGAAGAGAGAGAGAGAGAGAGAGAGAGAGAGAGAGAGAGAGAGACATATAGAGACGGACACAGACAGACAGACAGACGGACGGACGGACGGACGGACGGACGGACGGACGGACGGACGGACGGACGGACGGACAGACGGACAGACAGACAGACAGACAGACAGACAGACAGACAGACAGACAGACAGACAGACAGACAGACAGACAGACAGACAGACAGACAGACAGACAGAGGAAGGCATACACGTACACAAATGCATTAGTATTGCTGTCACCCAACTTATCACTGAATATAGGTTGTAGAAGTATTTGCGGCGAAGGTACGATATTTTTTTTATTTACTCGGTAAACGACAGCGCTTGATGAGGTTTAATTTGGTTCAAATCTTGAGCAAAATATTTCGAGGCCCCTCTTTCAGACCATCAGAATTTTCATGTCCCCCCTTTTGGACCCTGAATTCTTTTCATGCCCCCCCCCCCCCATTTTTTGCACAGCCCCCCCCCCTAAATGTTGCTCATAGCCTTATCAGTTACATCTTTTAATGTGCAGATGGGAAAGTAAGTTGACGAGGCTGACAATGCTGAGAATGCTGAAAGCCTACATTGCGTTGAGTGGCAGGAGGCTCATAGTTATTAAGCGATATTGCAAAAACCGATTGAGCGTATAGCCTATTGACCGATTTACTATTTACAATACACCTTAATAACGTACTTTCATTTGTAATCCGTAATTGAAAGCACCATATGACAGATCACATAGCGAGGAATAAATGGCAACTAAAAGAAGGGCTGAGAGGGTTTTATCTTTTCGAAAATTGAATGGTCTTGTGTACATTCATGTCCGATTTTTGAAAAAAAATCGCAATTGGGTGAAATTTATCCAGATATTTAGAAAACACATATGGAAATTTTGCCTAAATATCTATATTCTATTTGAGAATTTCAATAGGTATATCACTTGGCCACTTAATGTCACGGATTTATCTTAGTAGCTATTCTTTGAATCTTTTCCAGTAGATCAATGTCTTTCTTGTAATATGGGTTCCAGCACTGAACTGCATACTCCAAATGTGGTCTCACTAATGAGTTGTATAATTTCATGATGATATATTTCGATCCCAATATCTGTAACTAACAATATATAGATCTAATGACTGTACACCGTTTTACCTCCCGTAAGGGTACCGGAGGTATTAAAAGGGGGATGTCTGTTTGTTTGTTTGTTTGTTTGTTTGTTTGTTTGTTTGTTTGTTTGTTTGTTTGTTTGTGTGTCTGTCACGTGTCCGTCTGTGTGAGTGTGTGTGTGTGTGTGTGTCTGTCTGTCTGTCTGTCTGTATGTCTGTTTGTCTGTCTGTGTCACCATTTTCTTAAAAACGGCTGGCTCAATTATAATGAAATTTAGTACATATAATGTTCGGGGTAATGGCTAGTGCTGAGTAGTTTTTGAGCGAGATCTGTGTATGTTAATTAGGGAAATTTGCATATCAATGAAATCAACTAATTATGCAATATCTTAAGACTGCATACTTCAATTTCAATATAGTGTAGTACATTAGTTAAACATAACAACATACATTTGTCCTATAAAATTTGTTGATGTACCTTATAGCGTTAATGAATAATTTCCATAATTAAGTATTTTAGGTGATTAAGCTATATCTCTTAAGAATGCATACTTCAAATTCAATATAATTTAGTACATACGTTAACCATAAGAAAACGCATATGTCCTATCAAGTTTGTTGGTGTACCTTACAGTGTTAATGAATAATTTGCATAATTAATGATTTTTGGTAATTAGGCTATATCTTAAGAATGCATACTTCAAATTCAATACAATTTAGTACATACATCAACCATAAGAAAACACATATGTTCTATCAAGTTAGTTGATGTATCTTACAGTGTTAATGAATAATTTGCATAATTAATGATTTTCGGTAATTAGGCTATATCTTAAGACTGCATACTTCAATTTCAATATAATTTACTTCATACATTAAACGTAACAAACTTTATATGCCCTATAAAGTTGTCGATGTACCTTACAGTGTTAAAAACTAATTTGCATGATTAATAATTGGTAATTAAGATATATCATAAGAATGCATACTTCGATTTCAATATCAGTTAGTGCATACGTTAACCACAACAAAGCGGATATGTCCTATCAAATTTGTTGATATAGCTTACAGTTGTAATGAAAAGTTTGCATAATTAATGATTTTAGGCAACTAGGCTGTATCTTAAAAATGCAAGCTTCAAATTTCATATAATATGGTACATATATCATAATAATACGTACCTGTCCTATGAAGTTCGTTGCTACACCTTTTACCTTTAAGGAGTATTTTGAATAATGAACAATATTCAGTAATTAAGCAGTATCATGCACTCTTCAAATTCTGTATAATTTGGCACATACATTAACCTAAGAAAGCACGCTTGTCCAAAAAAGCCTGTTACCATAGTTTTTTTTAGTTTAATGAGTTATTTCCATAATTAGTGGTTACCTTACGGGAGGCATTCAGTATAAATCTGATTCTAATTGATTCTCCATGGTTACTTCTGGAATCTCTATAAATGTGTCGGTTCGAAGGGGACGTCTAAAGACCCATGCGTCAAACGAACGTTCTAGTCAATGGTCGCCGGAATTAAGGAAACAAACAAAATTTACGGTGGTGAGGGGTGGGGGGTGGGGAGGCTGAGAAGAAATAGTTCGGTCATGGAAAAAAAAGTTGACCCTATTCCTCGAGCTCTCGAAATTAATGTTCCCCGCCTATAAACAAAGAACTTTCGTATCCGCCCCCGCCGAATGCTACACAGGAATCTATGTAATGTACTAATGCACGGTAACACCCCCTCAAACACAAAGGCATAAACACTCCACAGGTATATAATTGTAGGTACACCTACAATAAACAGTAAAGTGCTTCTGTATATTATAGTATATTGTTGAAATGACAGAGCTTATATGTACATCAAACTGAAAACCGTGACAATCGACTTTATAATAGAGTTCTTTACGAATAGATGTGGACTTCGCAAGGACAATTATCACATCGAGCTATAATTTCCTCTTAGAGATATTAAGCCAGCAATGCACTTACCTTTAATTTTTATTAGGGTGACAGACAAAAATCAGCTTGATGGCTGCTGGTAAGGAGGATAAGGGAGAGGGCGTCCTCCTCCCAAGATGAAAGCTTTCTTGTTGAGATAAGGACAAGTACGAGGTGATTGAGAGGCATGAAAATCAAACCAAGGAATATTTGAATATAGTCTTAAATACCGCATGCAATTTTGAGCTCCAGACAGACAGACAGACAGACAGACAGACAGACAGTTCAAAGAGCGACAAGTCAAGAGCAAAATTTGTCAAGGCACCCATATCAGACTATCTGAATTGTCAACCCACCCCCATCCGAAATTTTTTCACACCTCCAATTTTCTCCTCGGGGTCCCCTGCTGCAATTCCCAAACGTAAAACTGTAGTTAGTACCAAAATCTGGCAAGACATTAATGAATGGCGATCAATTTATCCAGTTTTAACAAATCAAAGATGTACCTTTTCTGGCACTAATGGATGATGTAACTATACAACATAGTATAAATGGATGATGTAACATACAACATAGTATAATTATAATTTCCATCAAAATAGTCGATACTTTGATAAAAAGTGCCAAATATCTCATTCCTATGCTGCTGCTATGCAAATTTACCATAGCATCTGTATCACCACAATTATGTTCTAATCAACCAATATGTGATTGGGTTAAGATGTTATTACAAAATATTAGGTTAGTATTATATATTGGGTTAACAGTTATCACGTATTGGATTAACAGAGTTACATATTGGGTTGATTATTGTATATTGGGGCGATACAGCGTCATCTAAGCAAAGACAATGGGTGGTTGATTGACATCTTTAGAGGACTCTAATTTAAATACCATTTTGGAACATATGGAATATATGTATGAACGTATTAAATAAACATTGCATGGAAATGTATTCACACAATCTAAAACTTTCATTAACACTTGAATAATGCTTATATCGATGACCAGTAAATGCAAGTCGTGTTTATAGGTGATTTCAAGCCACATTGTGTTATCCTTGCTTTTACCATGGAAAGTGTAAAATAGGTCAGCACAACTGTCTATAAGTATACCCTATTAATAGCAAGCTGAAATTACAATTTAGTGCCAGGCCGTCTTTTTGTGAAACCTACTATGTGAATTCTGATCCATTTTAGACATGCTTCAGTAATGGCAGTGGAATGAAACACAGCTCTAGTTACTCATAAAATCGTTGCTATGGATACGGAGTCATAATCTACTTGTGCCAAGTAAATGTACAGTTGAGACTGTTGCTAGTAACAACAAACTCATACTGATTCTCTAAAGGTTCCTGCATCCAATCAGGATCCTGTAGTCATAACAAACTATATTCTCCTGTAAATGCACCCCAATTTATCTACGCATGAAACTCCAAAGACTAGTACTGTTGCAAAGACAATTCAGAGTGTATGCTACAAGATATATTCACTAAAAATTTGTCAGTTACTTATAAAAAGACATTGTATCTTTTAATTAGTAGTCAATATTATCTGGAGGTTTAAATCTTGAGCAACATCTTGGTATTGAATCTGTCACCATGTTAAAATTGTACTAGTTGTAACTGGAGTATCATGTTTCCGATCAGACAACCACAATATATTTACTTAAAATTGTTAAAATACCAATAATTAGACATTATACATGGCAATACAGAAATAGGTTGACTATTGAAACATTGTGTAGAATTCAATCAATGAAATGCAAGGTGATGTAATGAATTTTTTATTAGTGGAATTTCAACATTTGCATACAGCTGTGCAGATGGTTCTGAGAGAGGTATCAAATATTGATCATAGATAAACTAGTTCACATTGTTGCTTAGGTCATTGGGCTAATAGGTAGTTTCATATGTCTACATTTGAATCCCTCTTACGAGGTTACGCCACCTCCTACATACAAGTCCTTGTTGAAAAAGTCACTACTTCGTTTATACCGCTCACTTACACACTCGGGTTATTCCTCCAATGTAAGTTCATCTCAATTACAATTAGTGTAGTGTGTTGTGATACCGAGTATACACACAAACAGACCGACAGACGCACTTAACCACAATCCACTACATTACCCCTCTCCTTACGAAAGGTAAAAACAACCTGTTTGAGTATGATACAGGAATAGATGCTAATTAAGGTGATTAATACGCAATGATTTTGTCCAAAACATAATAATTTCTTCTGCAACCGTAATAAATGTGTGTACCAGACTGTTACAATCAACCCTGTGTTTCATAGAGATAGTGTTGACAGGCAGAATGGCATGCATGCACGCACGCACGCACGCACACACACACACACACACAAACACACACACACACACACACACACACACACACACACACACACACACACACACAAATGAAAGCTAGGCTGCTTACAATGAACTATTAATGACGTCTTCTCACACTATACCGCAGACGAACTGAAATCGTCATTTTTTTATCAAACACCTTGTAGGATTTAGTATGTCTTGCCAATATTTCTCACTGTGTGTATGAAGGAAGTCGTCACCTATGATGTTGCGGTATCGAAGGCAACGACGTATGCTTTACTGAAAATACATCAAACATTTATGTATAGATACAAAGACATCATTGACTGTCCTGGTTTTGGCGTTACGAATCAGTTTAGAAGAGATATTGTCATGTCCCGTGGCTTTGTGGATATCGATATCTCTAATAATTCTTTCGACATCATATTGTGTGACAGGCTTAAAGAAAAAAGATTGGGGAGATTTTTCTCCGAGAAAATTGTGAAATGAGATATGGTCATTATGAGGTATTTTGTTCGCCAGATGCTCACCTACTTGAACAAAGAATGTGTTAAAATATTGTACAATGTCCTTTAGTTGCGTATGAACTTCCTCAGTACCATTATGGTTGTGAAGTATTTGCTTTGGCGTGATAAATTGCTTGTGTTTTGTTTTACCAATAAGTTCATTGATGACACCCCAAGTCTCTTTCATATTGCCTCTATTCGAAGACAAACGTGTTGAATAATATTCTTGTTTAGCCTTCCTAAGAATACTTGTGACGATCTTCCTGTACTTTCTGTAATGGATATGCAAGTCTTCATTAAAATTACTTATGATCAACCTCTTGTAAAGTTTATGTTTTGTCCTAATTGACTTTTTAATTCCGAGAGTCATCCATGCTTTATCCTTTTGTCTTTTTTGCCTTTCTTTCTGCGTTTTAAAGGGGCATGGATTTCACAGATGTCAAGAAACTTTGAGATGAAATTTTTGTAGCGCTACTTGGACATCGTCACAAGTTAACACCTGGGCCCATGTTTCAGCTTTCAGATCGGTTTTGAATGCCTATGCATGGAATGTAGAAAACTCCCTAAAATATGCATGACCTGCAGCCTGTTGTGTCTGAATTGAATGAAAACATGCAAATATAGGAAAATGGTCTGAGATATCAGTTACAATTGTACCCGAATCAATTTGGCCATTTGACATGTTTGTATATAAGTGATCAATAGTAGAACGGGAAGTACTCGTTATCCGTGTTGGTGTGGTAATTAATTGTTCAAAATGGTAACATGCAAAAGTGTCTAATAAATTGTGTGCGTCAGAGTTGGAATTTCTGGTAACATCTATATTAAAGTCCCCTACAAGAAAACAGCCATTATATTTTCTTTCATGTGCACAGAGGACCTCTTCTAAACTGTCTATAAAATCAATCACATTACTATCAGGTGGTCTGTAGATGTTACCGATTAAAAACACTTTCTTGTCCACTTCAACTTCTAGCCAAATTGATTCTGCACTTGCGACTCTAATATTATCGAGAATGTTATAGGAGAGAAACTCGCGAATATAAATGCCAACACCCCCGCCTCTACCTTGGCTTCTACATTTTACTTCAAATGAGTAATTTGGCATATTGTACAACTTACTATTGTGAATTTGCCATATTTCTGTTAATGCGATTATGTGAAACTGTTTACGTAAACAATTTTCATAAAAAAGTCTAAATTGTGGGTAATTTTTGTTTAACGACCTAACATTAATATGGGAAATTGCAAACATGTCATCACTATCAGACAATGCTTCGTTAAATTGGCTCAGGGAATAAGCTGCACAATTTACATCAAACGTTTGTTCAAAATTCTCTACATTGATAGCCATAGATTACTTTTAGATTTACAAAATAATCACCTCTAGATCTGTGTGAATGCTGGAGAATTGTTTTATATATTCTGAACTTCTTACCCAAGGTATGGGTTGTCAATTCAAACTTCTTACCTAAGATACGGGCTGTCAATTCAAACTTCTTACCCAAGGTATGGGCTGTCAATTCAAACTTCTTACCGAAGGTATGGACTGTCAATTCAAACTTCTTACCCAAGGTATGGGCTGTCAATTCAAACTTCTTACCCAAGGTATGGGCTGTCAATTCAAACTTCTTACCCAAGGTATGGACTGTCAATTCAAACTTCTTACCCAAGGTATGGGCTGTCAATTCAAACTTCTTACCCAAGGTATGGGCTGTCAATTCAAACTTCTTACCCAAGGTGTGGACTGTCAATTCAAACTTCTTACCCAATGTATGGACTGTCAATTCAAACTTCTTACCCAAGGTATGGGCTGTCAATTCAAACTTCTTACCCAAGGTATGGGCTGTCAATTCAAACTTCTTACCCAAGGTATGGGCTGTCAATTCAAACTTCTTACCCAAGGTATGGACTGTCAATTCAAACACATTGCTATGGTGATAAGCATAGGATTTTCCCCAGTGATGAGATTCGAAACAAAATTTTCCCAGTTTCCCCTATATACCTGTACCACTGCAATACCGCGTTAACTTATTGAAACATTTATCACTATCTAGATGGAACACATGAGAACGGAAATATGATACCCTGTCATGGGCTTTTTCAATGCACACTAATTCAAGTCCGTTTGATCTTTACAAATGACCGGAGATACATTATTCAGGATGGCAAGAAACGACGAAGTCGTTTGATTTTAGCTATCATAAATAATTGTTTCAGGGCTAGATTACACAAACTTTATTGTACCACAAGGTATCCACGCAATCGATTGGATCTCTGTTACGTACTAGCAATTGATGGTAGTCATTTCTCCATGGCAACCAGGAAAACGACATTTAGTTCTTGCAATATGATAGGGAATGACAGTTTGTGTTATCGATAAATGTAATGCTAGTATTTGTACGTTTGTGTCAGCCTGTCTGCTTTTAGGCGCGAAACCATAATTATTACAGATATTGGAAGAAGTCAAAGCAATTTCTGTTTTTGAAATGGTAATATGATATTCTGCACAATATAATGTAACTGGGTTTTTTATGTATCCTTTTGTAGCCAGCGGTGTTAAGTGACACGGTTATTTTACTCGCTCTGTTACACGTAGGCAAACCTTTGATCAACGATCATTAAAGCTCCAGATACAGAAGTTCAAAAAATAGTTAAGGTACTTTACTTTGAAATAAAATGAGTGAAAAGAAGATGTCCCAATATAATAGACGCCTCTTGACTGATTGAGGGATGAATAATAACTGGCGTGTACATCCTACAGGCATAATGTGAAGTACATATATTTTCACACGTTAGATCAGCTCTGTTTTGTTCGAACGGTCCTGAATGTATGGTACTTGAAAAAACCCGTGATTAAAATGGTGAAAGGGGGGGGGGGGGTATTTGAAAATACACTGAATGTCTCGGGTGATTAACTTTATATAAGATTAAGCTATGTCTGACAGACAATGGAGATATGAGGGGAGACACCTCAGGGCTGTAGCCTGACCAAATTGCCAAGGGGGGGGGGCAGAACTTTGTCTTGGTGCAATCATGCATTTAAAATTTAGAAAAGTGCTAATTTACATAAATGTGCATGCAATTTACATAATATGTATTTTAGCATACGCAATTGAATATCATATATAAGGTCAGAAAAAAAAAATGCTTGTCAACGGGTAACCTAACCCATCACATTGGGTAAGTAGGTCGATTTCATTTTTTCACAATGCTTGACAAGGATAAAACAAACCATATATAATGATAGCAAAATATTTCAAACCATATATAATGACAGCAAAATATTTCAGGTCGAGTTTAGATAAAACTTATTCAGTCATCTTGATACTATCTCATGCAATTTGTCTGTATAGCTACAGTTAGGAAATGTACACAATTTACGGTTAAACAAATAGTGTAGTTCCTCTCACCCTCTCTTCTTAAAAAATGTTCTCACCCTCTCTTCTTAAAAAATGTTAAGCCCTGCCAATTGAAACTCAAGCATTATTTTAGCCATTCCTTCTGTCACCTACACTACAGTGGAGATATACAATCATATGGTACAGTGATGCATTGGAAGGAGACAACTCCAAAGGTGAAAAAAATGAAAATAAGACAGTGTAGGAGGCCATTTTGAGGCATAAAATAGCAAACCATAGACATAATAAAATACCAGAATTGAAACAATTATGCTATGCACTACATATTATTTGGAAGTGCATTTTGTTGTGGCAAAGCTGAAAGATATTATGCGGATGTGCACATGGTAAATGACTTCTCCTGAAGTTTAATTTCGTTCCAAAAAATCCCGAAAAAGAGCAAAACATTTCAAGACTTTCAGACTTTTGATGGCCCAATGGTCGTAAACTTTTGTTCAATTCTTTTTAGTGCGCATTTGATATTTAATCTCAATTCATGCTTGTATGCAACATCAGAGCCAAGTAAACCACTGTATAAGATATTATATTATTTGGAATAGACTCAAATGTATATTGTTACATGTACTATTCAAAAAATATAAAGAAATATCCTTAATTTTGAAAAAAAAAATGCGAAGCCCGCATGAGGATATATTGCCCATCACCAGAAAAAAAATATATGGGTAGGTTGAACAGCTTTTTCATTTTTTTCTGACCTAATGTCGTATCTTTCAAAGTAGTTGCCGAAAAGATGTCACATTTAAAGTAAAAAATGGATGGTGCTTTCTCAAATAAGTAACACAACAAAATAATCATTTTCTTTACCCAACTCTCAAAACTGTTATGGCCTCGTTTATGTCGGAACCCAAGGTGAACTCAGTGAATTCTCCTTGTCATTATCATTATAATGGAAATTGAAGTTTGGATTTTGATGTCGAAGGTACAGCTCTGTTTACAAATTCAGGGCCTTTCTTTCCATAGCAAATTGTCGCTTCAAAATGAATTGCGGAATAACGCTAGTGTCAGTGTGCAATGAGATAATTATATCAAACAACATTTTAACCAAAGACAACGTCGAACACAATTATTGAAAGAAAGATCTTCAAACAGTGGATCTTAAACTGCGTACCTCGTTTAATAGTTTTTCAGGCCACCAAATATTGCAAAAAGAGATCTGCCGTTTTATCAGCATGAAATGTTTTAATATAAGGAACAAGATGTAAATGAGATCGAGCGCATCTTCGGAGTCACGAGTCACTGCATGCAGCATAGCAGGCAACCTCACGTTGAACGACTTTTTCCGTCTTTTTTTTTTTGAGTTTCACTCGCTGACATTATAATTGCGACTTGCTATCTTCAAATGAAGGAGACTTTCAAGACTACTGTTACTCGCAGAAAATGCAGTGCATATGCGCACTTCTTTTGTACTTTCTCGCGCAAAAGATTTTAATTTGCTGCAAAATGTTACTATTTTAACTGGACACATTTTAATTCAAAGTTAAGCCAGCGTACAATAGCGATATACAGTACAGTCACTTTAGTGAACTATCCATTGAAATCGCGCATGCTAGGAATCGTCACGTAAATAACGATTTTAATAGCATCGATATGTACTCAAAAAGTAGCTTTTTTTCTTTCTTTTTTACAAAATCTCAGGGGGGGGGGGGCAGCTGCCCCCCTTGCCCCCCCCCCGCAGGCTACGGTACTGATGGTCATCAAAATCATGTATTCAAATGTTTTTGTACAAAATAGTTTGTCCATACTTCTGTGTTTGAGATAAAAAATGGTATGTTCTGAAATATATCACAAATGGATACTTTATTTACCAATGTATACACAGACAGGTACTAATATCTCTTAAAGGAAGTATGATAGAAAATCTCGTTTTTAATTCATAGAATAAATGAACATTTATTGGAAAAATGAAATATTTAAAATCATATTTTAAAATTAAATGAGTGTCTCTCCAGGCTTGTATCTTTCAATCTACATTTATTATCAGACACATACTTTATACTTTTCATGTACAATTTTTTTTATTTAAAATGCACTACATGAAGAGAATGAAATGTCTTTCTACAATGTTCCTCAGTGTGCAAAATTAAAGTTATTCTGAGACCAGCAGTTTGCAGTGTTACAGCAACTTGTTGGTCTGTATGACCAATTGAAATTTGAAATTAAAGAATAAGGTGTTCAATGATTTGGAAATATATCTATATCTTATCCAATATGAATCTGAATAACATGTATTCAATGATATGAATAGATATCTGTATTTTACCCAATATGAATCTGAATAACATGTATTCAATGATATGAATAGATATCCAAACTTTACCCAATATGAATCTGATCTCATGTTACCTGTTTTATTCTTCCTTTATTTGTTTATAGTAAGTTAAATTGACCTGTCAGGAGCCAGAACATTGTTGATATCAAGTTTACAGTGAAGTAGCATACAAGAATTACTATTATATGTTAGAACACATGTTGATGGTCAAATTTTGTATCTGTATCTGTATATAATCTGGAAATCTGTGCTTTAAAAATTGGATTCTATTGATTGTGAATAAAATGAGAGATTAAATAGATGAAATACATTATTGTGGATATTAAACTATTCGTTGTACTCTCTTATTTTACTACAGCAAAACACAACATCTTATATCATGTTAACGTTCCAAATCGCTTGATCTTCGTGAAGTGGCGGGGGTGGGTGGGGGGGTGGGGGGGTGGGGTGTAACATAAAATAAATGCAATCAATGCATCAAGTAAGGACCAGTAGTTTCCCCATAAGGACCAATAGCTTTTGCTACTTGTCAGTTTTCATGACCAAAAGTCATTTTGCCTTAAATGTCCCACACTGGTGTTCTTAGGAGGGAAGCAATTCACAGCTGATTTTTCTGTGTATTATTTACACATCAACCATCCATCATTCTTAGAGAAATGAAATGGCCACCACACCACTTGGTTTTATGCTGTCAGCTTTCGTCATCACTCCATGTATCTTGTGTGGCATGTCGTAACAATGCAGTACTGGAAATGGATTGCTTTCCCTGCAAATACACACACAAAAATTGTAATTAACACCAAACTGTATAGATAATGTTTGTTTTTTAATTTGTTGTACTGTGAGTTCTTCAAAGCATACTCTATGCAAATGACTTGACAGGTCAACTGTGTGATAAACAATGCCAGAAGAAGATAATGCATTTGAAAGCATACTTTGACAATAGCATTATACTAAAACAGTTAAATCAAAGTTTCATGAATTATTGTCACCCAAGTTAAAATACTTATTAACCAGATGATGTCACTTTTTTAACCATGGCATGTAGACCTATATCTTCCTTATTTTCAGTTCACCAAAGGGGGATTATTGCAATGGGTTCCAGCCATCCCTGTCTTTATAATACTGTACATCATTTCTAAGACATGCAATATCTGAGTTCTGTTAGAGACTTATTCAAGTGTCCAGGTATAGGTTGTTTTTTTAAGACTGTTCATGACTTTGACCTTCAGGTCAATTGGCTAATTGAGCCATTTCTTGCGTATCACACTTTGTAGTATTTATTTGTTGCCACCATTTTTTCTTTAAACTCATGTCTCCATTCAGTCATGTGTACAGAACATAGAGTATTTGTGGGTGCTACGAAGATTTGTAAAAAATAGGCTGATACATGTATATGTGTGTTATTAGGAGAAAAATTAAACAGAAACAAATAATTATCACAAAATTCACCTTTGTTTTCTCCTCCTCAGTATCTAGTTTTTGTCCAAGGTCAGGGTCCCATATAAGAATGTTACTGTCATTAGCACAGCTGTACAGTTCCTTTAAACACAGACAACAATTTTATTTAGAAAATATTTACAGCTTTCATTTAAACCAAGATTATACAAAGTAAATGTCCTGACCTTTTAAAGGGTACATGAGGTGTGCAAGTTTAGCAAAAGAAGTTCACTTTTTTGTATCATGTGTTATTGGACATTGAAAATTCTGAAGTTGACAGACAGTTATCTATCTGATGAATTTGCTCTAGAATCAAATAGTATGTAAATTACATCAATGTAGTGACAGGCAAATTTAATATTGATGTATATGTAATGTATAGCAATTGATTATAATAAGACATTTACAAAAGTACTAGGTTCTACTCTTTTAAGTTTTTCAACTTAAATTAACACGAAAATATGTTTGTTTGTTTTTTTTGTAATTTTCTGTAATATTTGTGGTATTGCACCACAAAACACATAACTTTGTAAAATCTTTATATTCACCAAATGTAAATGAGAGACATTTTACAATACCACATATTCAAAAACAGTATTGTATCAGAATCCGAAACACTTTCTACAAGAAATTTAAAAGACATTAAAATTCACACATGCATGATGCATTGTATGCAGTCAAACGCATTACACATGTCATATTGTACTCTGATACTTTTCTCCATTCAGTAGAAAAGTACTCACGACCTAAGAGTTTTGCCAAGTAACTCATCTTTGATACACAGTGACAAGGCACCTTGCATTACTTTTTATTTTTCTTTGGCTGAATGAAGGAAAGTACATATGGGGAATATATGAAAATATGTTCAAATGTACATACATACATACATACATACATACATACATACATACATACATACATACATACATCCATCCATCCATCCATCATCCATCCATCCATCCATCCATCCATCCATACATCCATACATACATACATACATACATACATACATAAATACATACATACATGCATGCATGCATGCATGCATGCATACATACATACATACATACACATACATAAATAAATACATACATACATACATACATACATACACACACACACACACACACAATATTTATATATTGTGCATTACAACTATCACTTTATACTTTACCACTTGTCTGAGACAATAATCTTAAGTCATATGTGTGTAAACATTGTGACTTCACATCTTTGAACAACACCTGAGAACTCAGGTTGAAATCCTAGAATTGTTGAGAACTTTGTTGCAGTACAAAGTTTTACTTTATTTACAAATATGTTCTTTAGTTTTGAGGTTTTCCTACGACGACTCTATGAGTATTTTCTGTATCAGAATCTGAAACACTTTCTACAAGAAATTTAAAAGACATTAAAATTCACACATGCATGATGCATTGTATGCAATCAAACGCATTACACATTTCTGAAAAATTTAGTAAACTTACATGATACAGAGGATGAAATATGCAAGAATTGACATTATTGTAATGGCCTAGTAAGTTAGTGACAAGATCCCCAGTATCAATGTCAAAGACTGCTATACTACTGTAGGTTGGGATGAATGCCAAGTTGGGATTGGATCCATTAGAAATACAGAATTTGGCGGCTTTACGACTAACGTTGTCTATTTTCCCAAAGTTAACCTGTTGAAGGAAAAAGGATGTTGTTAATTTGTTAGTTATGTAACAGCAATGTAAAATAGGGTGTAAATGTGTAAACATGAAAAGTCATGCCAAGTTATATTTACTCTGAATGTAAGCTTTTTAAGTCGGTAAAAAAATGTCAACAGAGACTTTTAAGAGAACATACTTATAAGTTACTCAAACTTTTTCCATAGATGTCAGACTTATGTGTATATCTTTTGTAACTTTCTCAAATCAAATATGTGTTAGTGGAGAAATACTGAATGCAAGATGGTGTCGTGTGTGTGTGTGTGTGTGTGTGTGTGTGTGTGTGTGTGTGTGTGTGTGTGTGTGTGTGTGTGTGTGTGTATGTGATAGTGATAAAGACAGACAGAGAGACAGAGAGATAGAGAGACAGGCAGAGGAATAGTGTGTGTGTGTGTGTGTGTGTGTGTGTGTGTGTGTGTGTGTGTGTGTGTGTGTGTGTGTGTGTGTGTGTGAGACAGGCAGAGGAATAGTGTGTATGTGTGTGTTCCTGAAACAGAAACACAAAATGAGACATGAACTACTACTAGGTAAAGGTCCACAGTAAAACGTTTCTTTCCACCCTGACAGTGTTTGTGTGAAAGTCTTACCAGACTATTTTTACCAGTAATGGTATCCCATAATCGTAGTCTGTCATCTGTTCCATAACTCAACAACAGTAAACCATCACTAGTAAATGATATCCCATTCACATGACCATTGTGAGCTGTATTCACTATAAATGGAATATACATTCAGGACTGTCAAATTCTTAGAAATTGTGAGCATCATAAAATTATAATCGTTCCGTGAATCACTTTATGTCTTAATGTATTTTAGAATTTGTAAGTGGACTTTTGCATGATTGTTGATTTGAAGTATGAGGGCCTCCTTCAATGCTTTGCGTTGTTTGTTACACTTAGTGAGTTTTATCCTGAATAAGAAAATATATTTTATAATAATAATAATAATATACTAATATTGTTATGTGATTATGTCTCAGAAAATAAAATGACATAATCACTAAAGACCAACAAATATTAAATACTAAAGGACAATTAGAATATTTGGAAAGGGCATGATCTAATACTATATCCTTCTGATATTTTACTTTGTTGATAATTATCTCAGAAAACAAATTTCGCAATGTAATTGGTGTTTAGCACTGGAGGCTTTTCTTACCTGCTTCAGATGCACCCTTTCCTTTTTCACCATTATGTTGATCAAGTGTTGCTAAGCAACTCTTTGCTCTTCGGACATCCCACAGCATCAGTTTACTGTCACGGCTACAGGAGATGTGGGATATTATTACATCAAAGGACATTGACAATGTAAAGCAAGTGTTCATGTTAGTTAACTATTCTGCAATGGACATCAAATGATAATGACAATCACACTTTAAGTACACTACTGTGGTTGGTACATAGAATAATGAAAATACTACAGTCAATGACAATTTCCTTCACACAGCTGAAATGAAATCTGGTGTAAAATGTGTCGAACCATTGTTAATGAAAGATATTATTAACTATTACTTTAATACTTATTTTCTGGTAACCATAGTGACAGTCAATTGTCATCCAATACAGATCATCTTTTTTCTTTCATCTTCTTGCATTCTGTTTGCCATGTTTTCAGATTCTTATGTCTCTATTTTCAGTATACTAGCCTCTCCTTCTTTCTCTCCACTCACTCCCCAATCTGTTTGTCTGTTTGTCTGTTTGTCTTGCACACTTGATTTTGCCTTCTGCTTCTTGTCTGCAGTGACTAGTCACAACAACTAAACAATGCCTTACCCTCCAGTAGCTAGAAGAAATTCATCTCTAGTTGACCACTTCACTGTCAGTATGGCGCCTTTATGTCCTTTAAGGATATGTGTAGCTGCTCCTGACTTGAGGTCACACAGGTAGACTTGAGAAATATTGGTTCCAACTGAAAATAGTCATAAATGATAACAACAATACAAATGTATATACATACACACAAATGCACATGCACATGCATGCACGCACACTACTTAAGAATTCCTATAGGAAGTCTTTTAGGAATACTAAAGGATTCCTATAGGATGTCTTTTAGGAATACTAAAGGATTCCTATATGATGTCTTTTAGGAATACTAAAGGATTCCTATATGATATTTTTTAGGAATACTTTAAGAATCCTATATGATTCCTATAAGACTTTTTGCTATAGGATCCTATAGGATATTTTCATAAGGTTTGTGTCATACAGGGAATTAGGGAATTTTAACAGTTCCAAATACATCCTATAAATTACATACCAGCTACCAAACAGTGTTTTGTAGCTATATTGGTGACATGATGTAACAAAATAATGTTTTTATATCCACAGGTGACATGATGTAACAAAATAGTGTTTTTATATCCACAGGTGACATGATGTAACAAAACAGTGTTTTTATAGCCACAGGTGACATGATGTAACAAAACAGTGTTTTTATATCCACAGGTGACATGATGTAACAAAATAATGTTTTTATATCCACAGGTGACATGATGTAACAAAATAGTGTTTTTATAGCCACAGGTGACATGATGTAACAAAATAGTATTTTTATAGCCACAGGTGACATGATGTAACAAAATAATGTTTTTATATCCACAGGTGACATGATGTAACAAAATAGTGTTTTTATATCCACAGGTGACATGATGTAACAAAATAGTGTTTTTATAGCCACAGGTGACATGATGTAACAAAATAGTGTTTTTATATCCACAGGTGACATGATGTAACAAAATAGTGTTTTTATAGCCACAGGTGACATGATGTAACAAAATAGTATTTTTATAGCCACAGATGACATGATGTAACAAAATAGTGTTTTTATATCCACAGGGGACATGATGTAACAAAATAATATTTTTATATCCACAGGTGACATGATGTAACAAAATAATATTTTTATATCCACAGGTGACATGTAAATTATGAAATAACAAAGTACATACCAGCAATCAAACAGTGTTTTGTAGCTACTGGTGACATATCATGTGAGTAGATATTAGTTTCAAAGGGGAACACTTCAGCTGGTCTGAGAGTATTGGTGTCCCAGACTTTCATTTTTTTATCCATGGCACTTGAAGTAAACATTCCTGTGTCATGTGGATACCATTGTACTGTCTCTACACTGTATTTGTGGACATACCGAGATGACCTGTAAATGGAATCACAATCTATCAAATAGTGATCAGTGTCGGCCATCATGGCGCCCTCCAGTGTTGTACTTAGAAATTACTCCTATTTACTTTCCTTCATTCAGCCAAAGAAAAATAAAAAGTAATGCAAGGTGCCTTGTCACTGTGTATCAAAGATGAGTTACTTGACAAAACTCTTAGGTCGTGAGTACTTTTCTACTGAATGGAGAAAAGTATCAGAGTACAATATGACATGTGTAATGCGTTTGACTGCATACAATGCATCATGCATGTGTGAATTTTAGTGTCTTTTAAATTTCTTGTAGAAAGTGTTTTGGATTCTGATACAATACTGTTTTTGAATATGTGGTATTGTAAAATATCTCTCATTTCCTTTTGGTGAATATAAATATTTTACAAAGTTAGGTGTTTTGTGGTGCAATACCACAAATACTACAGAAATTTACAAAAAAAACACACCAAAAAACCAAAACAAACCCATATGCCATAAATTGCATGTGTATGAAATATTGTAACCTAGAAATTTTTGTTTCAGACTTATTTTCACTAATTTCACTGGAAAACAAAAACCCAAAATAAGTAGTGACTAAAATGCTTTTTGTACATGAACACAATGTAACAGTCTGGTAATTAGTGAAAAATTAGTCATTGAGAACTTAATGTGGACTGTAAAATTTTGTACTATTGTAGCAGTGAAAATATCTAGGTTAACAGTATACAGCTGCAGTACAACCATTTCACATGATTTCCACACATTCTAAATATGAACACTTACAAACTACAATTTACTAAATAAAAGATGACCTGAAGTGGACTTTAAGAATAAATAAAATAATTGAATATATTTGTATCAAGTATACACAGTATTTGCTTTCTGGTCTTTTCAATATTCACTTTCTGAAAGTGTCAAAGACTTGCTACTCTTCTTTTCAGTCATAACGACTATGTATGATAATGCATGCAGTAAACAAACCTTCCTATGGTACACACTGGTTCACATGTATGACAATGCATGCAGTAAACATTTACCTTCCTATGGTACATACTGGTTCACATGTCTTGTGTTCCTGTGGTCTACATTCAATATCATAAATTCCAATCTTGCAATCTTGCCCACCTGACAGCAAACTAAAAGGAAATTAAAAAAAAAAAGTGTTTGAATTTTGAATGATTTTAAAAGTCTCAGCTATCACTGATACAATTACATTCTTCTATAAATCTACTGGATAATTTTAACTTCAGGTCGTGTTAAATAATATGTTTACTGTCACATGTGAGTTTGTCACAGACACAGACACACACACACGCACACACACACACACACACACACACACAGATTGATTGGTAGATTTGGCAGGCAATGTATAGTACACACAATTGTAAACAAAGAAATACAGAAATTGTAACCAACATTGTCAGTATAACTGAGTATGGTGACTGAGACCATTATACGTATTGTATATTTCGTAAAAAATGCTTAAATAATAACTTACTAGCGTCCTTCTACAGGATCAATATCTAGACAGTTAACACCACTCTCGTGTATTCGTTGAACCTCCCTTTCTTTGCTGAGGTCCAGAGAGTACGTTCTTCGTGTTGTTTCAGCTCTGGCAAGGGCTTCGGCGAAATGTGTGCCATTTTCTCGCGCCGCGAGAAACCCCAGCATCCCAAAACATAACCCAAAGGTTGGTCAACTGCTCCAAACAAGACAGAATTATCAGATTTGAGTAAAACGGACGAAAACTGCAAATTCTGTTGAAAATAACAGCATTAGATAGAAACTGAAGCGTAAGCCATTTCGGTGACCTATAACCTTTCCGGATTTTCACCAATCAGAAACCAGCTTTACAACCGGAAGTAGCAGAAATCCTGGCTCACACATCGTGTGTTATTTACAAGCATTGCAAGACCTTCAAAATGAATCTTGTCAGAAACTTGTTTCGTCCGTTTCGGTCAGCGAAAAAGTTAGTTGGGACTGATCATCTTGGAAACAAGTATTACGAAGTCGAAAAAAGGACAACAAAATTTGGTTAGTGACGAATATTACAGTAGCATGCATCGAAATGATCCATAGACCTTACCTTGGGGCTATGAAATGATCGATTGTTTTTGTAACTCAGCGAATCATGAATGAGCTCGGGCTTAGAGATGATTCGGTACCACGTTGGTATCTAAACTATGGTCAAGTTAAAAAACAAACAAAAAAACTACCCAGTGACGAAAAGTGACCAGTTACATTATAAACGACGCTGAATATATTATATAGACTTACCGTTATGCACACTAACCGTACTCATGGTAGTCCTGCTTACAGACGGTGCACGAGTCTATATTAGTTATTACTGACTTGACTCTAAACACCAAAACAGAACTAGGAGGGACAATTGTCAGAATCGAGTCCCGGATTACTCCGTATGCAAGCAGGACTATACTCATGCTAGAAACGAGAGAAACATTACCCTGACTCTTAGCAAATCAAAATGTAAATACTTTACGTTTGACAAGCTGACAATATCTGTCTCATAATGTTTAAGGGAAATATTGTTGCTATTGAATGAACTTTTGTTTTACTTAAAGAAAATCTCTTACTTCTTATTACTTTGCAGGTGGTGAAAGACGAAAACGTCGATTTGTGGAATCAGGGATTTCATATCACGAATATGAACCAGGACTAATACCAATAGAATGGGAATGTAAGGTCAAAGTTCAAATCACTGATAACTAGTATAATAGTTTTGATGATAGGACATGAAAGTAAAACTCTTCAAGGTCGCTAGATTAGGATAGATTAGATTAGATTAGATTAGATTAAACTAGATTAGTTTATTTCAGGAAAACAACAAAATCGGCAGAACAGTTAAACAGATGAAAAACTTGTACAAATTGTTGAATTACTTGGATAATCCACAAAGTTGAAGACTTATTTCCATTGGGGTCCATACAGTGATTCAAGATAGTGGCGGGATTAGGAAAAATGTGTCACTACCGGACATGAGTGGAAGAAATAGAGACAATGTGGAAGCAAACAAAGGAATGATGATTCAATGCTGTTTCAAAAATCTTTTATTGCTCTGGACAGATGTGGATTGACTGCATCTTTTTGTGATATATGTTTTAGTAGATAGCTCCAGTCCTTCCTCACCTTTGATCGACCCTGATTGATGAAAATTGTAACTACTTCTCTTAGTACCATGATTATGAACAGAAGATATTAACCTTTAACTGTAAAATGTAATCGTTAATGGAGTGTTCTATGCTACACTCATGACTGTATGAGTTTGCTTATATGAGTCTGTGACTTGATGGTGCTATTAAGACCAACGGACGTTAGTAGAGCTGTATGTACTACCAATGTGCTATGAGTTTGTTGACTTTAAAGAGATAAGTTCTACATCCAGCTAATGATAAGGCTTGGTGATGTGTGTAGTGTAGATTGCATGCCACTAATCAAGGCCTTGGTCACGTCACCACTTTTTCAAATGGTTTACTTTACTTTTTAAAAGTCATATAACACTTTGTAGGCAGTAAAAAAGAAAGTGTATAAAATGTAAAAAAAAAATTCATTGGACACCTCAGAGCCCATGTGGTTATAGTCTAAGGAACTTGTGTTGGGGATGCCGATGGTTATAGAATAAATGGAAACATATACTCTATAACTAGTCTTTGTGTGAATTTCATGTTTCATCAATTGTTGTGGAGTCACACAAAGGCTGACTAGACATTTGGGTTGAAGAAGATGCCTGTTACATCCTATCACACTGTGACTGTAGGTTAGCTGATTACCAGGGATTAGAATCCTGTAAAGATTGAAACACTTCAGTTATCACTTTTGATAGAGGATAATGTGTCATTCTTAAATGTTGTGTGATACTGAGACCATAATTTTCATCGTTGGCCAAACGAGAAAAGATTGAGGTGCCAGGTTACTCTTTAACTACTGTTCTCCATTGATTTTCAAGTTGATGCTATGATGTTACTTTTTGATACTGTAACTATTTAGTAACATATCAACTTTTGCTATATTATTCAAAGCAGCTAAAATCACTGTAATAATCCACAAGAAGCCATGATTTTTAGATGGCCATGATGTAGGATTCACTATACTAGTATTGTGCTACTGTCTGTTAAATTTATTTTGTATTTCATTTGTACAGCATGGATTAGATGGAAAAGGGGAGATCCTCCAACCATGGAAGAAGTATTAAGAAGAGAAAAAATGACAATGGTTGTGAAAGAAAGAGCCAAAGAACTTGAAAGAAAAGATAAAGAGGTGATTTTTTTGGTCATTTTTGTTAACAATCCACATGAATACATTTGAGTCAGTGTATGTGGCAGAATTTTCCAACTGATGAAAAGACATTACAATTCTTTTTATTTACATGACTGTGATTCAAATAATTTCAGTTTGGAAGTATTTTGGCCTTAATTCACTGTCAGTTGTTTTCTGCTTAAATTGCAATCTCTTAGTCTATGAAAATATGTTGACTGAAACTGTATGAATGTACATTTACTTAGACAATGAGGTCCTTGTAGCATCAGTAATAGCTCTGGAAATATGCTCTCTATGTATTCAAGATGTATTGGAGTACACTGAGTGTATATTTTCAGAGCTATGTTGATGATGACTCTTTTCAGTAAGAAACTCTGAAAAATAACTAAGTTGTGTGACATTGTGCAATGGTCTCTTTTCTGGATCATTTATTTTACAAAAATAAGTTCTCATACTACTTCTTGTATGTTTGATGACAGCGTCAAGAGAGCGAGTATGAAGAAGGTTTAGTAGCAAAACCCACACAGACTGTTCCAAAGGGACATGCATCAGCACCTGTCTATGAAAGAACTGATGGAACAGGTGAAGCCACAACAACAGGAAGTGAATTTCAACCATCATCATGGCAACCACCAGGGAAGAAGTAATGACCAAACTCCTGAAATGTACTCTTTTGTGATGTGTGTAGTACAAAGAAAACCTTTTGGTATTTTCTAATAAATTTGGTTATGGTAGTAACCAGTCTCCAGTCATTGAAATTTACAGAAGTGCACAATGTAACAGATAAGGCTATTGGCACTGATGGACAGATACACATATGCACAATGTAACAGAGAAGGTTATTGGCACTGATAGATGATGCATACTGGTTTGCTAGTGTGTTGCTAATAGGATGATGGTCATCTGTTTTGCAAAAGACCAAAGATTTGCTTGGGGTGTGATGATCTGAAGCCTTCTTGTAAACAGAATAGCAACCTAGCACATTTAATTTATAATGAAGAAAGACAACACATAATGTGAACTTTACTAGAATCAGGGAGAAGGGAGATACCAAGATATTTTTGATGTATTGTTTGAATTTTTCAATTGTATGGGAATGTTCAAGGAAACTGTTTTATAATTATTTTTGTGAACTTTATTGAGTAATAATAACACTGTAAGATTACTCTCCATGAAATATAATACTTTTCTGTAAAATTGAACAAAATTGGTGATAGATTTTGTTGATAATTAGTAGAAAATGATTCAGTACAACACAAAATTGAATGACAGTATGGCATTGATCTTCCTAGTATCAGCATCACTAACAGAAAAGAGATGCTGAAATCACCTCCTTGTTTTCCAACATCTGTTTGGCAGTTGATAACTATTAGAAAGCAACTTGAGAACAAGCGGTTAAAGGTACATTGTGTCACTTTGCCCTCAATGACTTCCTCTGAAAGGGGTTGACTGACATGTGAGGGCGCCCCATCACAGCATACCTTACAGACTAGTTAGTTGTTAGTGAGATGGTGTTATAATATGATTAGTCAATGCAAGGGAGTCCTGAAAAAGATGCCACACTGTCTTAGTCTCACACACACATATGAACACAAAATGATTATGTAAATAGAATTATGATGTACAGGATATTAGTTGTGACTTTCTGTAATTGTAGAAAAAGATAGGAAAATCCAGTACAATTTCTGATAACAAGTTACTTTGTGTGAGAGATATGCCTAAAATACACACAATACTAACCACAAGTTACTTCATGTTTGTTAAAAGTAGTCAGTGAAAAGTACTTCCTATTCATGTCTTTATCCCACATCATCGTAAACCACAGCCTCTTTTATGGCACCGTCCAAAATGCAACATCAATAGGTTTCGCAGTGTCGTGGAAGAAATAACAGCTCTGGTATACGAGAATATCATAGTATCCCAGTATGAGAAAAGAGTAATACTTAAATATACATGTATTCACTTGCCTCACCTTGAACAGCATGTCAGGACATCAGGACATCTTTCTGTTATCCTTTCAGTTTGTGAAATAGGGAACTTGCAATCCAGACTGAGCATGCTCAGACGTAAAGGACTATGTGATTGTATGTGGTTATCGTAATACCTAATCTGGAGCTGATAAAATAAACCTCCCATAATGGTCAGGGTAAATATGAATTGATTATTTGTGGTTGCAAACAATGTAACAATATTGTTTATAATACTAGTTGATTAGTATTTATTATCATGTTTCCCATGATGCAACATTCAACATGGCGGGTTTGCAAGTTCCCTACTGTAGCTAACTCTCTAAGCTGATGACAAAATAAGCTAATCAATGCTAATGACTTGCTGAATGAAAGAACAAGGATAATGATTGGTACATTGTAATGTCAACTATGTTAGCCAAATGTTGATTGGTTTATAATAGCTGGAGTCAACCAGATTTGTCATAACTAAATTACTGCATATGTGTTCATTCAGGTGTATATGTGCGTGACTATTTACATGTTTATGTGCACAGCATGTTTTCAAAAACTTGACTTTTATGATAAATAAAGAATACAAACAACATGAAAATGCTGTACTTTTTCCAAACATTTTATTTCTAAATGCATAGATTAAACTTCCCTTGCCCAAAATGATATACAAGTATTTCCCAAACACATCAAATATTGAAATATTATCATCCTTAACTTAAGGGTACATCAGTTTGGTAAATGGGAAAATTGTGAATGTAGTCTAGAAATAACACCCCTCCCCATTGGTAGAAATAACCCCTCTCCCCATTGGTAGATATAACACCCCCTCCCCATTGGTAGAAATAACTCATCTCCCCATTGGTAGATATAACCCCCCTCCCCATTGGTAGATACAGCACCCCTCCCCATTGGTAGAAATAACTCCTCTCCCCATTGGTAGATACAACACCCCTCCCCATTGGTAGAAAGAAGTTATTGTGTTGAGATAAGGATACAATTTAACCCATTTGCTCAAAAAAAAAGTTTTAACAGAAATGTATACAAATTAATTCTCCATTCATTTCATTTACATAATAATTTACAAATTAAAAAAAATTAATAGTGTACGTTACAAATCATCTTGAATATAACAAAAACTGTAACTGAAAATCTAGAACATTTGATGTACTTGTGAAAGGAGAAAGTTTGGGTTTTTAAATCACTGTAGTGATAGGAAAAAATATTGATGACTTCTTTATATAACTTCAAACTATTTCAGTATGAGTAATGAGAACTTTAAAATATAGTCTTCATGGAAATAGCCTGATTTCATGAAAGATGCACAAAAGGTAGTCTCACATACCAGACGAGTTACTATATTATGAAAGGTGCACTAAGTGTGCCCAAGGAGCACTTATGTCACCCCTTGCAGCTTTGCCTCTCACAAGTCTCAGGCACATTTAAAGATGTATTGGCACTAATCTGGCAAGCAAAACTATACAAAAGGTACCACTGTAGTTCAAAGGCTCCACTTTACAATTGTGATCAAGTTAGGGAGTTATGGTTAGACCTCCTAGTGTACCAATTTGTCCAAACTTACTTACAGTTATCCACTTTCTCATTGAAATTGTTATCAGGTATAAAAAAGTTTGCACACAAAGTCATGACATCTGAAATTTAGCAACCCCGTTTAATAGTTAGCTCACAATTTATCTGTAAGATGTTTATGTAAATTATTTTTGACCATTTTGAGGCAATTTTTTATGACCATTCTACAGGAAAAATTTATGTAATATTACATGAAATGCACAAAGGAAGACCTTGTAGAATCCAAGATGACTTCAATCAACAGTTAAATACAAAGCAACTTTAAAATATTCTAACAATTTTTGAAGGACATTATTATCTAAGTGGTGGTAGACATGTGAATGTCAGCTGACCACTTGTGGAAATATATGATGTTCCCAAATGACCCCAAAATAGAGGTAGTCATTACCCAATGCAGAAAAAGATGTCAATTTCAGAGAAGAGACAACAAAAGTTAAACGACCAAATTTGTGATGTGAAAACTAGCCTTGTCTGAATTCTTTATCAGCTGATTGAAAGTGGCCATGTGTGAAATAACAGAATGTATGCAGTATCAATAATATAATGCCATATTCTAGTTATTGAAAATAAAGATTCTATTCACTGAGTACTTCAGCACACATGTATATCTTTCCCAGTATTTGATGGCAAACACCAGCGGAGTTCTTGGCCAATTCAAATACAATGTACTTCAGTCAATGATTGGTTGCTTTCACATACTATTTTTGACTGCTTCATGTAGTAGAGGCTATGGGCTGGCATCCTTGATGAAAATGTTTAACCCTCATTTTATCTAACTGCTGCGAAGTTAATAACTGGATTATGGCATACTGACATGAATGCAATGTTTGCTTCAATCTAAACATTCACTGATAGATGTAATGTACATTACTTTTGTTGTCTATGATTACTTGTTATGAAATAACTTACAGTGTACTTCATTTCTGTCTTTAATCAACATATTTAAAATGACAAAATGGTTTTGATTTATGGAGACAATTTAACTCAGAAGATAAAAAGGATGAAAGAGCTTACCATATTTGAATTGTATAAAATACTAGAAAATACTTATACAAAAGTTGCAAATGACAAATTTTATATTCATATTTCACTCATCTACACATCACTTTAAATGCCCAAGACAAATACAATAATCACAAAAAGAAAGACTTTTATTTACAAATAGAACATAAAACAAGTTCTATAACCCCAGCAGATGTCTTCAAAGTAATGGGGAGTAAAACTCCTCTACACTAGGTGTGATACTGGGTTTTTATATAAAAATCACCTAAAGACATTAACAAAGCATTTCTAACTATTGCATACAAGGAAAAGCACAGATTATACTATTATTTGGATTTTGAAAACAATTTGATGGTTACTAGCATTCCAGATGATACTAAAATGTTTACATGTTCACAATTAGACTGAAGATTAGAAGACACATAACTAACACTAGGCCCTAACACTTATTATCATAGTCTCTATCCTTTTGTATTCGATTTTCAAAACTTGATTTAATACTCTCTTCATATCAAGTGTTATTGTCATAGGTAGCCAGTGTCAACTAATCCTCAGTCTAGCTTACAATATTACATACATGATGTACAAAACATTGTTGAATTCATTGCTAGTCTTCTTTAATATTCTTCTCTCTTGGTGGCTTGTCAATTTTTCCTCTTGCTCGTTTGATATTTGCTTCTCGTTTTGCCTTTCTTTTCTTGTCCTTTTCTTTCTTCTCAATATCTTTAGCTAGGAAGTATGCTAGAATACCACTGATCACAAAGAGTGGAGACAAACATATAAGAACAGAATAGATGAATCCACTGGGATCTTTTGCTGCCCAAATAATTATATTTTTCTCTATCCACTCTCTCCATGTGTCTGCTGGTTCCCAACCACTCATCCTGTTGGCAGAAATGATCAGAATTATTTATGTCTAAAATATTACTGTACTGTGCATAACATGTTTGGTCTTTAAAATTGACGATGGAATTATTGAAGTTGAGACTTAGGAATAAGTTGGTGTCTAAATTTCAAACTTGCGTGTAGCTTCCAATAGGTTGGTGTGATCTTCATGAAAATTTGAAATGATTTCGGCCCAATGATTTCAAAATTTGTCATTGAGCTATCTCATTTGTAAATCCTGTATACTGAATGTAATACTTGTACCACTAGTTCGCTCGTGGATCTACCACTGTAGCGAGACTGACATAGATATAGTTCTGACACTAATGCATCCATGGATGCAGGTAACAATAGTTTAAAAATTGACTACGCTTGATACTAGCCCTGCTAGCATGGCATGGTGGGTCCGCGACTCCATTCTTACTGATGACAATAAGCACTCAGGTAAACCGTAAGACACCACTGCCACAAGACGATTAAAACTTCATATTACCTACTTTAACTATGACTGATTAGATCCTAGTAGCGTAATGCACGTCTGGTGTGTAAATGTTCGATGTCCGAATCCACAATTAGTTGGAATGACAGAAAACAACAGTAAATTTAGGTCGACTGCTAACTTTTCATGTACGCTGCCATTTTGAATATGGCCTCATGGGATAGCAGAAGAAACCAATTACATGAAAGGCGGGTTGCAAAAAAAGACCGTCTTGTATAACCTATTTTAAAGAAGAATTTACTGATATATACTTATACCTAAATTTAAAATGTGAAAAACGTTTATATTAGACAAAATGTGATACAAAATAGTAATATTCCTATGAAATCATACACAGAAATTGTACCGTATTAATTACCCTCCCTATTTCGAATCGTTACGACCTTACATAACGCCATTGCGCATGCGTGTAAATCAGCACATGTAAGGTCACTATTTCGTCCACTCTATGTAGTGGTGTGCATACATGTGAAGTGATAAATATCAACTTGTTACAAAATTCGGTAAGTAATGATGGTTTCATCTCACTTAATATAATGTTGGAACATGTTTTTCAATGAATAATTTTATTTTTAGATCTTTAAAGATCTCCCCAAATACATCCATAATAATACACTGTCGAAAAGTTGTTATAGTTGTAGGTGATGCAACTAACAGTAACACCTTGAATTTCAGTGATAGCGTTATTTGACATGAGTCCACGACTTTGATGTGACCAGATCTGAAGTTCTATAATAATTCTTGTCTACTCCATTGGTCTTTTCAAGTTAGTAGTCCTAATTTGTCAAGAAATAAATGAAGTTTTGAACAGCAGCAGATAACTTCAGCCTCAGGTTACGCTGATTGATTTTGCAATATATAATCTCGATAAATAATCTGTAAACAATAAAAAAAAACGAATCAAAATATTACCAGCGCTCCCCTTGAAATTGGTAGCACGGACACCAATACCATGTATGATTTCTGAGCACTCTAGTGTAGAAGTGAAAGATATGATTAAGAACTTTTTTCAAAACGTAACTTACACATTTATCACATTCCAGAGACATCAATTTTTGCCATTAAAAGGGACAAAAGCACAGTCACAATCTTGTCCTTGCTTGTTTGGTTTGACCTTCACAATCAGACAGAAAGAAAATGGGCTGACACTCATTCTGTCTGCTTTTGTATGTTCAGGTTCATTCTCCAGTAGACAATGCAAATCAGGTACAAATTTGATCTATCTGCTTGTTGGGTTTGATCATCAAAGTTTGATTATGAATCCCAACAAGCAGACAGAATGAACTTGGGTTACATTTTGTCACTGTCTGTTTGATAATATACATGTATGACTGCTAATCTGACCTTGCCTGCTAAAGTCATATTCTCTATAATTTCTTGTTGAATTATCAGATTTTAGAGATGGGGGCATCAGGCTCAAGCCAGCTGAACACTGTGGAAACAGTGAAACCAGTTGAAATCAATAAGCCAGCTAAGTCAGTCCTGGAGACTGATCCTGATAGATTTAAAGAGGCAGCCAAGAGTATCAAAATTGGAGACATGTATACAAGTGATTGTCCTATGTCAAAGGGAGAAAATTCAGGACCACCAAGTGGATGTCCAATGCATGCCGGCAAAGAAAATGATTCAGATATAAATCCAGATAACATGGTAAGTGTCAGTTTGTAAGTATACCATGTCAGGGTGCCCTCACAGCTTGGCCTTATCCCTAGGGGAGCAAGGTTGTTGAGGGTGTATGCCATGTCAGGGTGCCCTCACACCTTGACCAATTCCTAGGGGAGCAAGGTTGTTGAGGGTGGAGTGACATGACTTATCTTACAGTCTAGGTAAACTTGTGAGAAGTTATCAACTGGTGTATTACAGACAAATATTGCAGAAAATGATGCGACTCTACTGGAAATGATATTATATTCTAATGATTGCGATTCACTTCGTCCCATTTTCAACTCGTCCCATTTCAACTCGCCCCATTTTCAACTCGCCCCATTTTTAACTCGTCCCATTTTCAACTCGCCCCAACAACACTAGGAAACGTTTATAAATCTAAACGATACATGGACTCGAAGTACGGAGACCGAAACATTTACATGATTTTACCTACATAGCCAGTCGAAGCGTAGCAAATGTAACATTTCGTAGCAGAAAGTGGTGTGGGTTTTGGCTAAGTGTTTGGTAGATCTAGAACTTATAGCACAACAACTTTCCTCAGTCATGGAATATCACTTTTCACATTAGGACTTAATGTTTACAACCCAAATAAGAAATAATAATGATAATAACCAGGGAGAATATTAGTGACTGACACGCTTACGACTTCCGCGCGTACAGGTTTTGGAGACGTGTCTCCTCTCCCTAGTTAACGCAACTAAGTATTGTAGTATGTGTTTACAGCGCAAGTGGTACTTCATTAGTGGAATACGAGATACCACAGACCCTCCAAACTGAGTACTACTAGCTTCGATTTCATATATGCACAGGTAAATTATATTGCAAGAGTTGGGGCGAGTTGAATATGGGGCGAGTTGAAATTGGGGCGAGTTGAAAATTGGACGAGTTGAGTGGGACGAGTTGAAATGGGACGAGTTGAAATTGGGACGAGTTGATCCGTCACCTATTCTAATAACGAAGTAATTATAATCTATCCTACTGGACTCGCTGTTGTTTTGAATGGCAACAGTTTCACGTCCTATCCTGGATGCTTCCTCAGGCCAACTGATGATCTGATGACATGGTTTGTGACACCTGACAGAGTAGGATTGTCATGTGATGATGAAAACCGTCAAAGAATTTTACTGATCACAGTGTTGTACGCGCCTGCCAAGTTATGACGTAGTCCCCCCTCCCCTATTAAGAGAAGGCTCCTCTCCGTCATAACTTGGCAGGCGCATACAACACTGTGATCAGTAAAATTCCTCAACGGTTTTCATCATCACATGACAATCCTACTCTGTCAGGTGTCACAAACCATGTCATCAGATCATCAGTTGGCCTGACGAAGCATCCAGGATAGGATGTGAAACTGTTGCCATTCAAAACAACAGCAACTGAGCAAGTCCAGTAGGATAGATTGTAATTACTTCATTATTAACTTTATACCTGGATGATTGAGAACATTCATAGAGATATTATGTTCTTGTTTTACAGTGATCAAACACAAATACATAGGTGTATTCATAAAGTTACAGTATGATCATAAAGACAGTGATCATATATATTCAAATCAAGTCACATACACACGTACAGTGATCTGTACTTCCATAATAACATCAAACATACTCAATGGACATTGACATATGAGATGACTCGTGATTTTGAAATAGAAGATGATGACTATTTGTACTCTTGTATAGGGGGGGGGGAGGGGGGGAGGGGGTGTCTTCCACGAAGACTCGCTATGGCAGAGTAGACATTGATGGAAATGTCAAAAAACCATATTACTTGCAATGTGTTTATTTCATTTTGTGTTCATTTGCATTGACATCTAGTTTAGAACAACCTAGTGTAAGTTTTCCATTCCCTTTCCTCAGGAATAAAATTCAAAATACTTCAGACGATGTCATAATGGTTTCTTGTTTTCAGATGCCACCACCAAATCAAAGGCCAGCACCAGATCAGCCCTTTTCACTATCAACTGACAGAGAAGTGTCAACGATTCCAAAGTTTAATGAAAAAGAGGATGAAAAGTGGGTTTATCCATCCCCACAGATGTTCTGGAATGCGATGCTTCGTAAAGGATGGCGATGGAAAGATGATGCACTTACCCCAAATGATATGAATTTCATCATTAAAATACACAACACTAACAATGAAGATGCATGGCAAGAAGTCCTCAAGTGGGAAGCTCTGCATGCTAGGTATGTACTTACCCAATATCATAGCTATATACTGTGTGTGTGTGTGTGTGTGTGTGTGTGTGTGTGTGTGTGTGTGTCTGTCTGTCTGTCTGTCTGTCTGTCTGTCTGTCTGTCTGTCTGTCTGTCTGTCTGTCTGTCTGTCTGTCTGTCTGTCTGTCTGTCTGTCTGTCTGTCTGTCTGTCTGTCTGTCTGTCTGTCTGTCTGTCTGAATATGTGTGTATGTATATCTGCATGTGTCTATGTATTTTGTCTGTCTGTCTGTCTCTGTCTGTCTGTCTGTCTGTCTGTCTGTCTGTCTGTCTGTCTGTCTGTCTGTCTGAATATGTGTGTATGTATATCTGCATGTGTCTGTATGTGTAATGTCTGTCTTTGTACTTGTGCATGTATGTTTTCTTCTATGTCTTCATTATTAACATGAGCTGTCTGATCTGTAATGTTACTTTTTGAAGTCCTTAGAACAGCTTAGTGTTCAGATTGTCATCTTGTGTTAAAAGTATGAATATCTTGGTGTTCTAAAGTGATGAATTTATTACTAAGTATCTAACATCAAGAGATTTCTGTCTGCAGGGAATGTGGATATCCTAGACTGAAAAAGTTTGGAGGAAAAGCACAGGACCTTTCACCCAGAGCTAGATTTCGCTGCTGGCTGGGGTAAGTATTGTAGAATTTAGTTTATAAATAATAGAGGTCTTGTACCAGGTGTATTTTCTGATGTTTTAGTGGTCGATGTTGCCTAGGCGATTTTAAAAATACACGCTAGAATCAGAACTCTTTATCTATGTCTAATAGTAAGTTTATATGCATGTGTCTGCCATTATCTCATTCACGTGGACACACAGAAATTGTGTCAAAATGAGTGAGTGACTTCGCTATGCATTAAGTATCAAAATAAGTTAAAAGAGTAAACCCATGAAGTTTTGCTGGGAAGTTTATTCACTTTGAACATAATGAAGCATCCCTCAGTCTCAATGAAGCATTTTCAAATGTATGAATATTATACAGTAAAATTGTATGGCTAAGAGGTTGTAAGAGATAAAAAGTGTCTCAAGAACTTTCCTGAGTCTGTAAAGCAAGGGAAATAATAATCCATAAATTATGTACCAGTGAGTACTTGCATTCAGAGCACATACATGTACTTGTGGTATTTGCACTGCAGTGCAATACCAAAAACAGTATTGCACTCATTTGCATACCATTTGCATTTAGGAATACTATCCCTTTACTCGAAATTGTGTGTTCGGAGTATTGATTTTATGTAATTTTGTTGTTTCAGTTAGATATATGTAATAATAACATAATCATGTGATGCCCGAGTCGAGTGCCAATGTGGATACTCGGAAATAGTTGCACTTGTGCTAGTCATGTGTTCTGGTTACGCTCATGAAAGTATGACTGCAGAGAACACTGCAAGCACTCAGGCAAATACCCTGAGTATAGCACACTTGCAATCACTTGCCATGGGATTCTGTTTTATTCATTTATGGTGTTGTGTAGGGAAATATTATTACTTTATGGTCAAGCGGAGAATAATTGGGGGAGAACAGCTTTTTTACTGGGCGACAGGCCCAGTCACAAGAGGAATAATATAATTGTGACATAAGGCTAAAAGCTTATTCCTGAGGCTGCAGGCCAAAGGAAATAGGTTTACTTTATTCTCAAGAGGGGAATAATTGGGAACTGTTAGAGCATTTAGAGCATTGGAGGCCAGGGAAAATAGTATTACTAAAGGGTTATGGTCGAGAGGGGAATAATTGAGACCTGATGAATTTGAAGCTAACAGCTCTTTCCTGAGGCTGCAGGCCAAGGGAAATAGTATTACTTTATGGTGAAGAGGGGATAATAACTAAACTGAGACTGACATACAGTGTTTTCCTGAGACTACAGGTCAGGGAAAATAGTATTACTTGTGGTCGAGAAGGGAATAATTGGGACCAGAATTCAAAGCTAACAGCTCTTTCCTGAAGGGAATAATTGAGACCAGAATTCAAAACTAACAGCTCTTTCCTGAAGGGAATAATTGGGACCAGAATTCAAAGCTAACAGCTCTTTCCTGAAGGGAATAATTGGGACCAGAATTCAAAGCTAACAGCTCTTTCCTGAGGCTGCAGGCCAAGGGAAATAGTATAATTTACTTAATGGTGAAGAGGGAAATAGGAGAATACTGTAATTGTAAACTGAAATAGCTTTTCCCTTGGCTGCAGGCCAGGAAAGGAAACAGAGTTACTTTAAGGTCAAAGGGCAAACATTGTAATTGTGAACTAGAAGAGATTTATCCTGAGATTACAGGTAACAGAAATGGTATTTACTTCAGAATAGTTTAAACCTGATGGATTTTAGTGAAGGTTGGGATAGAAAAAAGATGACATACACACCCCAAAATAAGAATGTCATAGGCTTAAATCATCATTAACAGATAACATGCTTTCCAAATTGCACTTTAAAATAAACACATACAAAAACAAGGTAGGGAAATATATTCATTTATTGCATTTTATAGTATTTTATAGTATTTTATTTATTGTATTTTATAGTATTTTATTTATTGTTTTTTATAGTATTTTTTTATTTTATTTTTATTTTATTTATTTATTTTATTTTATAGTGATTTTCTTCAAATAAATTATGAGAGCTTGTGTTTATTATAATGATAAACTAAACATTTGAACATTCCACTTGATATGTAGTATGTACATGTCAGTGTTAAGTTATAGCACAGACATTACTTGTCTGTGTTTATAGGCATTGGAGAGAGAAGGGGGGGGAGGGGATAGGGAGAGAGAGAGGGGGGGGAGAGTTCAACGACATATGCATAGCGCCCTCTTGTGTCAATAAGTTGAATTGTAATACACTTTTGTTTAGTGTCTAAAAACATTTATTATGCAAAATATGTCTTAAGCCAGCTTCCTTGTCATGACCCCTGGTGTATCATTACAAGATCATAAACTCTATACCTTTTTCATTGCTGTCGCAGAATGAGCTTGCTTTCTCAATGCACACTTGCTACAATGATAAGATAACAAACAGACAAATAATTTTAATCAAAGTAATGACAGCTTATAGGTTCTGTTTGCAGTGGTATTAAAATATCATTTGTCTAGAGTACTAGAAATTTGACCAATACACAACATAATAAGCTGAGAGCTTTCAACTCCGAACTGTCATGTTACGAAGTAACATAAAATTTGTCCATGCCATAAAATCCAAGTAACTAATTCAAGAAAAAGTCTTTTAATTGTGATACAGTTAACTACTTTTCACTTGTACAGTTGTAAATATAGACTGGTGTATATGATTTAGGAAAACTCCTCAGATTTTCTATTTGTACCATGGATCCCACACTCCTTCCCCAGAATAGGACAGCAATGTATTGTAAGCTGAAGAAACATCCCTTTTTAGTAAGGCAAGCATTAGTACTAGTTATCACTGAACTGTGTTTTCAATTAATTTGGTGGTCATGATCAATAAACCATACTGTGTGTGACTACATTACAGTTTTAGCGTTTTAGTGTACTCTAGAAACTATGTGTGGGCTCCTTTTCTGTGATCTCTGTCTCCACTGTATAGTTAAATGACTTTTTCTCACACAGCATTCTGTTTTTACTACCAACAGGTGTAATTTAATGCAGTTGGAGCATTGATAGAAACAAGGTGACGTTTATTACGTCCTGACATCACGCACATTTAAACCATACAGAGGTTAAGGGTGTACTAAACACATGTTGTACTAAAAACAGGCTATACTGTTGGTGGATACTAATGTAGTGCTATCCATGGCATTGAATCTCAAGGTAAAGACTGAGATCATTCTATACCATGGGTAGATCTAGACTAGGTGAATACAAAATGTACTAGATTTAGTAGAGTACAAGAGGGAGTACAGCTAATGACTTGTTTACGCTTTATAGATTGCTTAGGTTTTTGGTACAACTTACATTTAGCTCCCATTTGTAAGACCCTGATAACTTAGTATCAAGTTGCAGTGGTTTATCCTATAGTGCAGGAAGTATGATATCAGTTTACTGCAGCCTCCCCACAGGAAGTAGCTTTAAACTGCTCCATCAGTCTTTAGATCAGTTGATCTCCACTGTGATTCTCAAGGCCTTCTTTGTTACAATAATATACAAAAGTAAACCATACATTATTATTTTGTACTTGGTATGCCGTTTCTACTATAGCTGCTTGTAAAGTTGTATTACGAAGTAGTTATTATTGATTATATGAACTCAAGAGAACTGCAGTTGGTCAAATTGATTTAGAGACATTGAGAGCTAAATTTGGGTTTGATGAAAGAGGTTGACAAGTCCTGAAGTCTGTGTTTTAATAAAACTTTATTTACAGATGTTTTGACCCCATACAAGGTCTCCTTCAGGGTGATGTATGTTTAAGTTACAAAAGTTGATAGTGGTGAATGACCATTTGCTGCTCTTTCAAGCCAATGGAAATTAACAATGGAGGACTCTAATTTTAAATTGTTGTAACAAAGTGGCTTTGACACAAGCAATAATTGAATAAAGCAATTATTTGAATGATATTGACTGGTATTGAAGATTGGACAGTGATTGTCTACTATGTTGTGTTACATGTAATTCGCTTTGGTTTTAGACACAGACATAAACCACTGACATTAAGCTATTTACTTTATTGGTTTTACTGCCACCACGGTTTAATACAAAAACTAGAAAAGACCATAAATAGTTCCAGTGTGGCATATATAAATGCAAACAATCCTTATCAATCATTGTTGATTAGAATGATAGAAACTAAGTTTTCTTGTGAGTCCATCGCATAGTATGAGATAGAGATGCCAAATTTTGGTCAGTCGCAAGAAATGTGATGTGCATCAGTTGTGCATCAAATAAGATTAGAATGTCTCTCTTTACATGATGTAGAAATTACATGATAACTCATGATCACTTGCAACATTTCTAACCAACAGTCAACTGCAGGTAGCAATTCAAATGAACGTTAGCCATAATGATTCATTCTAACAACACAGTAAATAAGAGACTGAACCTTCTAATAATATCCACAGTTCTGCCATCTCATAATTCATCTATTTTATTTGGAAAATGCAACCACACCTTTATGACATCTGTCGCTTGTGTAGTGTTGCAATAAAAATGGTTGTATTGTAACATTTCAGGACTCAAAATTAACTGTTTTCTTTGGTAGTCCAAGTGGGCTATCAATTTCAGAAAATGGTAGCCCAAGGATGGTGACCATAGTCCTATATTCTTGAACTGAAAACAGAGTTTCTCTATTGGAAAATGTTTGTGTTTCTTAAAATACTTTTGTCCATAAATCTTCCACCCTTGCATAATCAGTAGTAGCCTGAGTGGGCTACCAGCTGCAAATTATGATAGTCCCCATGACAAACATTTTTAGCCTGTGGACGCTGGACTACTGTTAACTTCAAGCCCTGCATTTAGTAAAGACATTTCACCTTCTTCCTTTTCTCAGTCAACCCTCAAATCAAAAGTGTACCTCAGTACCTTATACTATTGTAAATATCTGAAACTGTAGAGGTTGTCAATGATAAAAAAAATGGAAAAAGAGTAGAATAGTCTATAATTAGATATGAGCTATGCAGAGTCCTTCTGTTGGTGAGATCACAGAAATAAAATAACCATTGTTTCTATTTGTAGTTGTTTGTCCTTGAATATAATACTGCTGGTTCAATTATGAATATCTCATTGAAATAATTTGCACATTTATTGTAGTGAACAACACATGCTGCCATGTACAAAGACCCCTTTACACTGATAACGCCATTTACTTATTTCCATGAGTCTCTATGTATTTCACTCCTGGGATATATATTTACATCAATTATACCAAATTACAATGATTGACAATTGCTAGGGTTTCTTCTACATTAGGACACAGTAAGTTTCTATTGGTGATGTCTGATGATGTTATTGACTGATGTACATTCTATGCCTTACATGTGCAATGGTTTTCATACAAAAAGGCAGACAAATTATCCCTCGCTTCCCAATTTCAGACAGTTTTGTTCTGTCTGGAAGTAGTCTAGTTCTTATACAGTATCGTTACGATACTTCTTTCACTTAGAAACCACAGTTGCCATCCAGACTATCTGGAAGGGGGCACGTGTATAAGAAAAATGAAAATACTTGATATACTTGAGTAGTAGTTATATTTTAAAAAAATGAATTTACAAGATCCCAACATTTGTAACAGTGTGATCAATTCTGCAGCGAATATTATTCTATAGGTGCAAAGATAAGATTATTTTGCAAATCATATAAAGAAACTTAGGCTGTATTTACACAAAAAAGTTTTTTCAAATAAAAACATTAATATCGTTTTCATTTAATGTGTTTTCATGTATTGATATGATAGACCATCAAGTGTTTTTGACTGTCTACACGAGAACACCAAAGACAAAACAATTTGAAAACGATGTTGTTACATAGGTGCAAACATAGCGAAACAGTTTAGGTGTATGCATAAGTATGTCTTCAATGGGGTCATTCCTGAGGTCAAATATGCAAGTTTCGGATTGTTGCATTTTTGATCATTTATACGATGCCATTTTTGAATCTTTCTGTTTTTGTCTGTTTACACAGACTGCGTTTTCAAATGAAAATGGACCATTGTCAAAAAAATCTACTTTTAGCAGTGTTTTCAAATCTTTGTGTTTTCATGTGTATTTTTGTCATCTCCAAATAGATGGTAGGTGCAAATGCAAGAAAACAGTTGTGTTGTCATTTGAAAATGGCGTCATTATAAACAGGGCCTGTTCTTGTCTACAATGAAAAAAGCAGCTTTTAAATTCATGATTGATTAATCTACTTATATATGTAAAATATATTGTGATGGAATAAAATAACAGCTATCATCACATCATGTGTAAAACCTGTTACATGTGTTGAGATTAGATAATGTCATTCAACAATTGTAGACAGTCTGAAATACATCCTATGAGAAAAAAAAAATAGAAATCTAATCTCTATGCACATACAAACATCAGAATTGTTTGATATTGTTGACATAATTCCTGTCATAGCTTTATTGTATTGGTAGGGTAATAGTCTAGATGTTACATGTGGTATCAAATCATCTCAGAGTCTGTAAAGAGAGATTTGGGATCAATGAAGGGATAGCACTAGACTGACTAGTAGGGTGTGACTGAATTCGATAAACGACCCTGCATCTGTACAAATATGTATATTCACCAAGGACTTTGTGATAATTATAGAATGATATGTTCTATTGTCAATGAAATTCTTAGAGGAATAAATCAAAATATATAATGATCTGCACACAGGTGTTTTATCCCAAGGACAATTAATGATGTCATCTCTGAACGTGATTGTTCTAGATACCCAAGAATCTAAGAGTTATTGCAGTACCAGAATTGAAATCATCATCAAAAGGATGAAAGTTCAACCCTTCAAGAAAGGGAAGTTTTAGAAGAGACTTTTCTGAAAACCATACTTGTTGCTAGCCTAGAATCCAGGTGAATGGGGATTTCAAAGAATAATGAATTGAAACCCCCATTCGAATGGATTCCAGGCTAACTTGTTGCTAGGGAATGGATTCCAGGCTAACTTGTTGCTAGGGAATGGACAGTTGTTAAATTATAGCACATTTGAAATGGACTTGTTATAAAAGATTTCTTGATCTCTGCTATCTTAATTACATGTGTTTGCTTTAGTAATATCATCTCACTTCTCAAGATGACTTGCCAAATCAGAATGAACTAAATTACTTTTAAGTCTTGTGTTCACAAAGACTTTGTCTGACTACGTGACCAGTACAGTAGAGTTGTGCACATTTAACAGTGCTTGCTTATAAACTCAACTAATGCAGGTATCACTTGATAGACCAGAAAACAGTACATTAACCCTTAGAAATGCCATATACTTAAAAGCTGTATAAAACTGGGGGGTACATTACCCTTAGATTGCCACTGTAAGACAGTATGAGACTGTAGGCCCAGTAACTCTTAAGGCCAAGATAGATGAGGCAATACATGAAGTAATTTGTCACATGCATTGGGACTGTGAGTGTGTAGACGGAATAACAAATTGCTGGGCAAGTCACAAGGTTGACTTGTTGCAGAAAATCTGACATGTTGGATTCCTTGTGGTACACCTGGTGACATTGCAAAGCCCTGCAATTATTTGTTTGCATGAAGAAATAAGATGAAATGATTAGTGTGTTGCTCACTGAATTGTCTCGTCCTAAGTTGGCCATTGAATCATGGCATATGGCTGTATTGAAATCCTATAGGGCCAGGTAATTTCTCACTTACACCCAAGGGCCAAGAACATATCCACATAAACTTGAATGGAAAACAGACACTTTCAATACTATATTGCATGTGGAAGTCCTTGATATAGCTTTACGATTATATGAGAAATGAGCGTCAAAGGTTCTTTGTGTTATCAGGGACTCTAGGGAGAAATATACCTACTTAGTGAGAATGAAATTATTTCATTAATGCACTTAGTTATTATGTAATTATGGCAATAGATGTGTAAAGAAGGCTTCCATTGTTGTAACTGGTTAGGGAATTCTTATCCTATTGTTGTAGCTGGTTAGGGAATTCTTATCCTGTTGTAGCTGGTTAGGGAATTCTTATCCTATTGTTGTAGCTGGTTAGGGAATTCTTATCCTATTGTTGTAGCTGGTTAGGGAATTCTTATCCTATTGTTGTAGCTGGTTAGGGAATTCTTATCCTATTGTTGTAGCTTGTTAGGGAATTCTTATCCTATTGTTCAATTGTTGTCTTCTTACTGGTTACCTTGTCCATTGTTATCATAGATAGTTAGATTTAAATTTGCCTAGGGAAACTGATTTTTGTGTACACCTGTGGTGTGTGCCTTTTATTTATTGACAATATTACTTGTGTTGAGTCAAACCAATTTAAACCTGTTCTTCCCAGCTTGTAAGTCATTTATGCACAAGCAAATATCTCCCACCCTTTGACATTGGTGTGATCCCCACCCCTCGACATTGGTGTGATCCCCACCCCTCGACATTGGTGGTGGAAACTTTCACAATCATATTTGTGGGACGACATTGCTTTGTTATGTCAAACCACTACAATCATGGAACCCCCCCCCCCCCCCCCCCCCTGACTTAGGTGTATTTGATGTTAGCAGGGGATAGAGGAAAACCAGACATTGCATGGTGTCAAAACACAATAGCTTTATGTCAGTGTGTCTAAAGGGGTAAAGGGATGTTCTATTAGATTTTAGGGAGAACAGTTATACTTGTCATATTAAACTCTTAGCATAGAACCTACACGTTTTGCTCGCGGTGTCACCATCTGAGCTCTTACCTTTGTGTAATGTAATTAAAAATAGAAACAATACTACAGTGGCAATTGAGGTTTTGTTTTACTAAGACACACATGACAAAGTAAAATGTCTGTTCGATTTGGCACTCACCATGTATTCAAGATTGTGGAAATTGTTGACTTCCCCAAAGTGTACACTGCAAAATCACTGAAGTCATTAGAAGTGACACCCTCTTGTGCACATGATTGAACCAATGTCCAAATATGTCTACATTTCGAGACAGTAGTTTTAGTATGTGTCTAGTTTAGTCATCTGAAACCTAGATTGCCACTGTCGTAAGATAACTTTAGTAGTAGTACATCACTTTCTAATTGGTGCATAATGAAATTGAAGAGTTACAACCCTACTCCCTCAACAAAGATCCCAAACAGAAAGAATGTCCCTCCAACATGTTTTCTTGTTGACTATGAAATCTCCATAGGGATTACACGCTGTATTTGCAAATGAAAATTAAAGTAATATTTCCATGCCAACGGACAGGTACAGGAAAATGTTGATTCTATCACCATAGCTAGGAGTACAGTTGTTGAAAGATTTTGCTACTCTTAAAAATAGACAAGTAGATATATATATATATAATAAAACCGTATGAACCAGACTATTTGTGAAATTATCAGAACCAAAGCTAATACAATTCTTATACCAATACTTCCATATATCTGTCAATTTTTGTGAATATCAATGTCGTCCATTATCCTGTATAAGTAAATCAACCCATTCATGGAATTGAATTAAATTGTTGAAGTTACTTTACAAAATCCATTATGACAGGTCAAATGTACTTGTCAAATTGCCCCCTGTTAATCAGTATGCTGCAACCCAGGGTTACAATTCATTCAACAGTATCATAGTTAATGGAATCCCTATTTACAAAAAAATTCCCAACTTGACCTGGCAAGTGTCCAGGATTATCACTAAGTGTAAAACCAACTTGGGGGTTTTGTCCGCACATGTATTACAGTAGTGATTGCACATACTTCTTACATACTTATACTTTCAGTTGACTCATATTTTCCTAGTTAAGAGCATTCCTTTTCACAAAACATTTTCTATACTTGACTCGGCAAGTGTCCAAGAGCAAGTGTACAATCACCTTTGGGTTTGCCTTCCGATGCATTATATTGTTGATTGCAAATGCATATTAAATATCTTGTGTACTTTTATAACAAGGTCTACCAAAAGAAAATTGCAAATAGAGTATATACATCCACACCCCACCCCCACTTTTACTGCATAAAATATACAGGGGGGGGGGGGGGGATGCAGACATTGCAACAATTCCTACCCCCTAATGCCTATATAGTTTATGGGGGTGGGGGGTAGGGATTCTCGCAATGGTTGTATCCCCCTCCCCTGTTTATGTTAATCTATATTTCAATGTAGTATTATGGAAGAGAAAAGAAAGAGCACTCAGAAATGGAAAACAACTGAGCATTTTAATGTCTATTACATAAAGTATAGTAGATTGTTGTCACTGTTGGTTTAATAGACTGCAAAAGTTGTAATTTAATCTTAGATTTGACAGTCATCACCAACAGAAATAATTAGTATGTACCCATTTACAAAATAAAGAAGATATTGGATATTTTAATCGATATTGTAAATATTAAAATAACAAGGAATGGAATTGAGTTAGAGCAGTTATTAGAATCAATACGGTTATGTTTGTACATTTAAAGTGTAATTATAAAAGTACATCAGAACTCAGGAGTGGCTAGTGTTGTTGACATTGGGAATGTTTCACATGACTTGTCAAGCAGGTAGCATGTGATAATCAAGGCATTTTAACATTGCCAGCTACAGTGTGTAAAATAGACCTTCTACAAATTGCTTCTTTGTGAATTGTCACTAATTGATGTTTCTTGTGTCTTGTGTTATCAGGTATGAAAAACCCTTTGATCGCCATGACTGGATTGTCGACCGCTGTGGGAAGGAAGTTCGTTACATCATCGATTACTATGATGGTGGTGATATTGATACAAAAACTGGTAGATTTACCCTCCTTGATGTTAGACCCGCATTAGATTCCCCAAGTGCAGTGTGGGATAGGATGAAGGTTGCTTACTGGAGATGGAGATTTGCAGATAATCAGAATGCTGAAGTGCCACAACTTGAACAGAAAACTGCGACATCATCAAGCTGAAACCATGGCAACAGTACCAGGAGCAATGGAGTTCCTAATGAACTGATAATTTTGAATCCTTCAAAGTAGACTTTATGGTTTTCAAACAGTTGATTCATGAAATTGGAATCATTAGCCATTTCAATGGGTATCACTGTCGACATGCTAAATTTCAACATCAACATCAAACACTTTAAAGGAACCCTCTAGAGATATAGAAAGCTTTTATCTGGAAAAACACCCCAGGATGTTTTTGAAATGATATTCATTCTTTTCTGTACACCCCTGTTTATCAGATGATATGGTATAACCCTAATGTTTCATCAATATGTGTGTGGCCTACTTGATTGTGAAAATGGGGAAAACGGTGCTATAGAGGTATTAGTTATTTATTATAAATTATAGCTGTTTTATTAAAATGTTTTAACTCTAATGAGTTAAAGTGATGTATTTGGTGACAGTTTTCTCTTGCTGCCAGAAATTCTCTTACAGAGAAAGCAGTATCAATAGTAATGTGAAATAGTGTGTGTTTTAAAGAAAAACGTCCAGTCAGAGTTATTTTATTTTTAAGTACATTTGTATTGATTATTGCTATCAACTTACGTATGATTTTGGACAGGAAAATAGCATCCTGGTAACTTACTCAACCCGTCTTGAAAATCTCATAAAGAACCTGGACTTCACATGACTGCTTACATTTCCTGCTAAAATGGTGAAATCTGTGGTGATGATTGACATCACTTTATACACATCTTGTTGTCTTGATACCTGTTGTAGTTATCAAGACAAAGAGATGGTAGTAAATGTAATGTTTTCCATAAACCCTTGCAGGAAATCATCAAATGGCCAAACACATGTTAGTGCTGTAGGGTTTCTTCACAAAATTCCAAAATTTAGTAATATAATACAAAGGTGTTTTTGTGTCACACACCCATCACAAATAAGTTAATAGCAGTAATTTGTATACAAGTGTACTAACTTTCCCCTATAAGTACTAACCCAATAGAGGTATGTGAGTGTTGAAAGAGCCAGTAGTGGCCCTTAATCCAAAGAGCTTAAGCTGTTAATACATGATTTAGCTGTTAAATGCTGAAAGAATCCAGAGGAGGGTTAAAAGTCTGTTGTGACTATTTTGTCTTTAGAGTAACTGACAGCTTTGAAACAAGACTACTACTGTACTCTACTACATATGTATACACCACAGGATACAAAATGTTAACTTAAAGTCTTATTCTTCTTAGAATAATTGTACCTTTCTTTTTCTGTTGGGCAACCAGCTTATATAGATTTCCAATCATAAAATTTTAATACTGCCATCTCACAATAGGCAATGAAAAAAAATAAAATTTTATGAAACAATAAAAGAAATAAAATAGAATATCAGCAAGTTTAGTCAAAACTAAGGAGACATAAATTTGAGCCGTGTATTCCCAGATTCAGGAGAAAAAACATTCCTTTTCCTTAATTCTAGTCTAGTTCCAAACTGGTACAGTATTACGTATTAAAAACTTCATTACTTTATCAGTCTTGTCAAGACAGTTGTTCGAGCGCACATTTCTGTGCTCCCCAACTTAACCGTGTTCATATAAATATGATGACATCCCCACGTGATTTTAGTTTAAACAGACTGGAGGTGGAGTCCTGGTTGGACATTTGCATATCAGTGCAGTCCGATGACGACAGCCTGTCAGTTTGTGATGGATTACTACTGACATGTGTTCTTCGCTATTCACTCACTACAGGGGAGCACCACAATTTAACACCTTTTGTAACTGCCTTGACTAGACTGGTAAAAGTAATGAAGTTTTTAAAACGTAATACTGTACCAGTTTGGAACTAGACTACCTTAATTCTTGCTCTCCATAAGTCTAGCTCAGGAATGGTTTTCTACTTTATACAATAGTTTCAATTCCCCAGTGACAAATAATAGCCATTTTCACACTATTTATACACAAGATGATCGTTGTACTGTATTGCGGTCTTCCAGAGGAAATGTGCAAGGACTACATTTTTGTGTTGGTCTAAACTGTCGGCATGCATGTTTTCAGATATTATTTTCAATGCTATAACAAAGAAAAGAGATGTATATGAAATTGTAGTATTATAGCAATATAGTTCATATAGAACAGGGTTCATATGTTCATTTATTCATATGTTCAGAAACTCCTGGAATAGGGAACTTGCAAACCCACCATGTTGAATGTTGCATCATGGGAAATGTGATAATAGATACATGTACTAATAAATTGGTATTATAAACAATATGTTACATCGTTTGCAACCACGAATGATCAATTCATAGTTACCCTGACCATTGTGGGAGGTTTGTTCATCGTAGCTCCAGATTAGGTATTACGATAACCACAGATAATCCCATAGTCCTTTGCATCTGAGCATGCTCAGTCTGGATCGCAAGTTCCCTATTGCAAAGAACTCCAGGAAAAATGCAATCGACTCCTAGAAACTCATGGAAAATCGATCAACTGAGTGTTATAAAGTGTCAGTTATGTATTAAAAGGCAAGTGTGTGAATGCATGAAATGTATTTCGCTAGTCAGCACTCCTGGAAAGTAACCAAAGTTTAGTATGAACACTGAAAAATCCTGGTAAACTGATGAAAACTCTTAGAAAGTCTTGAAATTCAAGTGCATGAATTAACCCTGAAGTAAATTAAGAATGTTTTTCTGTGTTCTGTGAAGTGCATGGTTTTTCTCATGATATTGAATTCATCATTTACTATGATTCTTATGCACTCTCTGACAATGATGCAATATAAGTTATGAACGTGATGATGTACATTTTATGAGTTTCTTTTTTATGAGGTTTTGCAACCATTATATATAAACCTTCTATGAATTATGAATGCTTCAGCAAAGAGCACTTACTGTAGCTACATATTTATGTAGTTTTGTGAAATTCATCTTTCTGAAAATGTAGTACGTAAAAATGTATTTTTGGATGGGGTAATGTTAAACCTGTTATGTGTGTTGTGAATAAACTTTATGAGATGCATTTAATCCTAAGATATAGCCTGTGATAAACATCACTTGTTTACATGCTCTGTTTGTTGTTTCCATGTTGAATTTTAAATAAAGTTTGTATATTATAATGCAAGGTATGTTGAAATCCTTTAGATTGTGATGAAATGATGTGAGACTGGGTGTAGAATGTGATGAATTTGTTGGGTTATGATATAAAAATAGTGTGTTGTGTTGAAAGATTGTTACTTAGCACCTGTAGGAACAAAATGGATTGACACTGAAGTTTGAAGTCGTAAAGTGATTTTATTAATTTGTAATTAAATAATTAATTAATTACAAATGTAATTAATTAATACACTTGAATTACAATCTCACAATGTTGTAGTATCCTTGTCAAAACAATTCAGGTATTCCATGCATGGAGTAGCATGAAACAGTGAAAAATTAGCTAGAAAGAGTGCAAGAGTATACATGCATACATGCATATGTGTGTGTGTACGTGACAGGGCAGTCATTCTTGGCTAATTCTGTCTCCAGAAATAAATGAGAAAGCAACAACTGTTTCCCTGGTCATACTTGAGTAATTATGGTTATAACATATTTATCACACTGGTAATAAGTGTCTGGCTCTGTAAAAGAGATTTTGATGAATTACCTGGAGGTCATTGAGGTCACAGTCCTACAAAATACACCTGCTCTAGGTATTACTTTTTGCCAGTATACACATAAACAGAATGAGAACAATTTTGTATATTTTTAGAAGTTTTATGAACTGCTCATGCAAGGAAATGCTTCTAGAACTTGAAAAGAGTGATTCATCTTTGCTCATGTCTAGATTTTGTTTTTTTGCACAGTTCTGGTTAAAAATGTTTTGTGTTTTGTTAAACATAGACCCTACATGTGTTCATGAAAGGCCTATGATTAAAATGAATTGGGAAAAGGGGACTCTTGTCACCACAATCTTGTAGTAAAATTACCACAGAGCACACTTTTTTAGCCAAATATTTATTCTTTAAAAAAAAAAATCTTTTTTAATGTAGTAGCAAGATATCAGACATAGTTTGGTTTTGAGGAATTGAAACAAAAACAAACAACAACATGTTGTTTTCATTGATCACAAACTGAAGGGAAACAATAGTGAGACAGATCGAAGCAAAGAAAAGTAATTATATTACCGTGCAGTATACAGCTTCTCTAAAATAAACCTGGCATAGAATCGAGATCTGCTGTAGACTTAGGTGAAATAACATGGTATAAAATAAATAATGATCTGCTATAGACTTAGGTGAAATATCATGGGTATAAAATAAATAATGACCTGCTATAGACTTAGGTGAAATAACATAGGTATAAAATAAATAATGACCTGCTATAGACTTGGGTGAAATAACATGGGTATAAAATAAATAATGACCTGCTATAGACTTAGGTGAAATATCATGGGTATAAAATAAATAATGACCTGCTATAGACTTAGGTGAAATAACATGGTATAAAATAAAATAATGACCTGCTATAGACTTAGGTGAAATATCATGGGTATAAAATAAATAATGACCTGCTATAGACTTAGGTGAAATAACATGGGTATAAAATAAGTAATTACCTGGTGTAGACTTAGGTGAAATAACATGGGTATAAAATATATAATGACCTGGTGTAGACTTAGGTGAAATAACATGGGTATAAAATATATAATGACCTGCTATAGACTTAGGTGAAATAACATGGGTATAAAATATATAATGACCTGCTATAGACTTAGGTGAAATAACATGAGTATAAAATAAATAATGACCTGCTATAGACTTGGGTGAAATATCATGGGTATAAAATAAATAATGACCTGCTGTAGACTTAGGTGAAATAACATGGGTGTAAAATATATAATGACCTGCTGTAGACTTAGGTGAATTAACACGGGTATAAAATAAATAATGACCTGCTATAGACTTAGGTGAAATAACATGGGTATAAAATATATAATGACCTGCTATAGACTTAGGTGAAATAACATGGGTATAAAATAAGTAATGACCTGGTGTAGACTTAGGTGAAATAACATGGGTATAAAATATATAATGACCTGGTGTAGACTTAGGTGAAATAACATGGGTATAAAATAAATAATGACCTGCTGTAGACTTGGGTGAAATATCATGGGTATAAAGTATATAATGACCTGGTGTAGACTTAGGTGAAATATCATGGGTATAAAGTATATAATGACCTGCTATAGACTTGGGTGAACTATCATGGTATAAAATAAATAATGACCTGCTATAGACTTGGGTGAAATATCATGGTATGAAATAAATAATGACCTGGTGTAGACTTGGGTGAAATATCATGGGTATAAAATAAATAATGACCTGCTACAGACGGGTGAAATATCACAGTATAAAATAAATAATGACCTGCTATAGACTTGGGTGAAATATCATGGGTATAAAATAAATAATGACCTGCTACAGACGGGTGAAATATCACGGTATGAAATAAATAATGACCTGCTCTAGACTTGGGTGAAATAACATGGGTATTATATAAATAATGACCTGCTGTAGACTTGGGTGAAATATGGGTATAAAATAAAATAATCATAGAAGCTCAAACATTTGCCTTCAACATTGTTTAACCAAGGTTTCAAGAGGTATGAAGCTCCTAACTTTATTTACCCATAATGCCTCACTACAGTGGAAAACAATTCTTCTGCAGAGCAAGATTTAATTGTTTTTGTAGCTCTAGTTCACAGAGGTTGCATGTAGCAGGGTTGGTTGCATGTCAGCAGGGTTGGTTGAAACTCAATGGGTTTTCATGACATTCTGAGTGTAGATAATGCAGCTTAGATAAAATCAGCATCACTTTTGTTTTCCATTGATCATTTGCAATACTACTGTTTTATGGAATAACAAAATATGGAATTTAAAATACTTGAACTGGTGGTAGAATTTGCTGTTCCCTATTGTTGTGACTGACAAGTATATCCTAACAAACTATATAATGTACATGATAGTTTTTATTCGTTCTATAAAATTGTCAAATCGAAAACAAATAAATTGTTATGTTTTGGTGCAATTTTGTAAAAGTCTTTACTGACCATAAATAAATAGATTGTTCCTTCAGACATAAACTTATATGTTGAATGAGCAGATTCCCAGATGACACCATGCTCACTCTAGTCTAGTTCCTGACAACTTCATTCCGATTTTAGACTATGTTATCTTCACATATTACAGTACATTACAGTACTGTGTGAAGATAACATTGTGTAAAAATCGGAATACAGTTGTCAGGAATTAGACTATGCTCACTCCTCCAGTCAGACATGATTTTCTCCTTTACAACATCATGGAGGTATAAGGGGACATCAACACCTCTGAGTTTTGTCCTTGTAGCTTTCAAATTCCATGTACACAATGTAAACAGCCTACACCCTTTGGACAATTCAACAAGTGTCAAGGTATTGTATTTGTAAATTGTATTTCGTCCCACTATTGCATTTATGGACATGCACTCCCCACCCCATAAGACAGATATAGAAGAAAAGTGCTCTTGCATGCCAAACAATGGGTAGGTTTTATACAAAGCTTAAAGGAATTCAATGACCCACTCAGAAGGAAACAAAACATGGACCATTCATACATGCATATACATGAATTGGCTGATCATGAAAAAATTTACGTGTTTAACATTATATATTGTGTGTAAACCTATAGACTAGTACTTTCTGTGTTTATTTTACACATGGGGCTGTGATATTTTTTTATTGGTCTAGATTTAGACTAACAAGACTTTGTCAGCATGGATTTTTATTTTGTTCATAAGATACCTTACCTTCACCATGTATATGTGAACAACCTTGAAAGTTTTATGGTTAGAAAGTGTCCTATTATAAAACTGCTGAAGTTTTGTTTTACCAGATCTAATCGTTCCTTTTTTGAGATCTCTTTTCCCATTTGCTTTTTATTGAATAAGTTTTCAATCTTAAATATTCAAGACTAGTTTGAACATATCTGTAATCAATCTACATATGTAAACTTTCGCTTTTCATACTTGCCGCAATTTTCCCAGAATGCTATGTGCTTGACCTCGTGTCCAATTTACCGCCATCTTGTTTTTAGTTTTCCTACCTGCTCTACGTACGTCTTTTCCTGTCTGGTTTTTCCTCTGCCCAGGTCGCTCCTTTCACCATGATGGACGGGTGAGTGTCCGTTTATGTTATGTCTCTTAACGATCAGCGATATCGCACCATTTTCAGGGTCACCTATCTAGTTTGAGTAGAGTTTCTGGGACGCTTATCGCGGGCGTCTTACAGTTGTCAACGACTTGCGAGTTAGCGTTCGCTTACTTAGCATATCACGTTTTATAACTTGAAATTAGATTAGTTAAGCGAATGATGAAACACCCTCGAAGCTGTTCATGTGTCGTAACTAAAGAAGGAGAATATTTTACTGTGTTTTTGTATGTAAAAGACGACCGTTTTTCCTTTGTTTTGGTTTATGCGGGCCCATTTCCACAACTTTGCACAATGTTGTGTGCATGCGAGTAATACATGGGTGTATCACTTCCTGACTGGGGAAGACAATGCAAACATAACGAAAATTTGACAGCACCAACAAAATGCCGCCAATTTACCGTAGCTATGTTTTTGAATGGCCTCTTTTAATGTGAATGTGCGAGCTTTTGACGCCCTTTTGTGAGCAATATGGTATGGCGTATCTGGCCGAACCGTCAGCGCCGCTGTCATCAGACAACGCATGTACGTACGCATGACGGCCGCGATGTTTGTTGACATCAGAAGAAATGTTTTCGAAACCACAAAATTTCGATATTTTTTTCATTAAACCGATAAGACATCGTGCTTTGTATAAATCAGACAACATGATAAGACATTTTTATTTAAGTGGTTCCATATAAGATGAAGTTTAATCGACAAATTTCTTGAAAATCTTATTCTCAAACCTGTTGCTCCTTGCCAGACAGCCAAGATTTTGTTTTAACTGTGTGCAGCGCCGTTTATGATAGCGATCGATAAATAATGACTCATCATGAACAAATAGTTTTCTCGCGTTGGATAAAACGGCATGATATTTTGTCTTGCTCCTGATGTTGTTATATCTGAACAGCTTTATTGATGTCTATGAATATTATGTATATGTATATCTTTATCTTTGTTTTAGAATAAGTGCGGTTGATATCTCGGCAGCCGGTACCAAGGTATGTCAACCAATGGTAATGTATTGTGTGTGTGTGAAAAAGAATGGCGGTGACTTGTTTACTTGTGTTTTTATTGTATGCCTGGTCTTATTTGCGGTGTAAATCTGTTGGTGAAAAAAAGAAGTAATATGAGTGAAAGTGTATGCATAACAAATAAAGAGCAGTGGGCCTTGTGCCAAGTGCAATTGCTTCATCATGGTGCTGTTTGCATCTTGTAGCTAGGCAACAGGTTTCTCCCAGGGCTTCTAGTATGTGAAAGCCTTACACCTGAAATGCCTTTAGATAGCTGAACAAATAACTTTCATTGTGATGGCATTATTCCCAAGAAAATGTGCTCTGCATGAACAAATGGCATCACTCTTAATTTCTGCATTTATAACGATTGAAGACAATCAAAAGTGTTGTCGATAATCTTAAGCATTAAATGTATATTGATTTTGCTTGTCAAATATTTTTCTCCCTAAGTTAGGATAAATTCCTCTTTCGGTTCAGTGATGTTTCCTTTACAAATGCACAAAACAGTATTGGACAGTTTAGAATACTAGGGTAATAAGTTCAGAAAGAACTCTGGGCTCTGCTTTTGGCTTGTGGGAAAGTCTTGAGAAAAGGGATGGATTTCCAAACAAATATCGGGGCATTGTAATCATACAATAGAAGCAAGAACAAGCCTTTGCCATTGGCGATCAGTTCCCTTTGTTGACACAAACCGATGCACGATGGTAAGCTGAACACATAAGCCTGATGACTTGTTGCAACTTGAGCATGAAGACGCATTAAGTTGTGAAAATAGAACTTCTCTGGATCTACATAGCCTTCCACAGGTGAAAGAAGGTAGAAAGAAATATGAAACCCTTGGACAGCCGTCTGAAAAGACTGCATGGTATTGGGAATTAAATTGCTTTTTGTTGTTGAGTGATGGCAGACAATGTGGTTTGTGTGTGCATCTACAAATGGCTGCATTAGCCAAGAGTAAGCTTTCACTTGGCTCTTAAGGTAATAGAAAGGCTGTCACTGGGTGTAGTGTTTGGTAAATACCAGACAAGTTAGCCAGTCAGTCACCATGCAACCTTGGTGCAGTTCATATTTAAACTGGAGACTAAACATTCCATGATCGTTATTGGGTCACATTTCTATGCCAGCCATTGGTTCTACCTCGGTGACAAAGCATAGTTCCTACAGGAATCACGGTATTTCCCTTTTCCTGTAGTAGTGGCTGTACGATATAACAAGTAGAAGAAAGCACTGAATTGTGGCATTTGTCACATAGTAAATGGAATTTCAAAAAATAAAAGCTAAATTAAACTTAGCCAAATAGAACATGTAGGCATATTAGTCTAAAAGATTGTAACCAAATTTTACACCCGTACAGGTGTTTTCCATTTACCTGTCCAGTTAAAATATTTGACTCTTTAATATGGATCTTTGTTCAATACTTTGGGATTACAGTAGGTGATTTAGAATTACAGAGGCTTAATTAAACCCAGGTGTGTAATTTTTTGTGAGGAATTTTGAAATGTGTCAAGGGGATGATTTTGTCCCCTTTTCTTTGTAGAGGGCAGTTTGTTGTTACATTATATAACTAAAGTAATTGTAAGTATGAGTCCTCTAAATATTGAGATTTAGGCCTATAACATAATGGCATTGTCTATTATTTGAATAGACCAAAGCCCATTATGAAGCCAATAACATCAATTGTCTTCCAATCACCTTTCACAAAACAGATAATGTTATTTGAAGTACAAGCTTCCTCTGTCTTATCATGTTTTAACACTCCCATCCATGATATCCCAAGAGAGATTAATCTAGCTAATTGTCCTAAGTGAATCACTGCTTGCATTGATGAGGGAAGGTTTCACTGTAATAATTCACAAACAAAGTTGTTGTGATGTGGCAGTTAAAACTAGGACCTGTGTATATCATATGTTTACTGTACATTACACATTGTCAGTCTGTGAACAGTATTTTAAAGTATTTGTTGTGTTGTTGTCTGTAGTAGGGATAAGTGTAAAGCAGTTTGAGCACAGTCTGGGAAAGCGCTTCATGAAAACTTACATAATTTATAAGTATTATTACAAAGTGAAAGCTTTTGGACCCAGTGGAGTACAAGTGGCTACAACCTTGTGGTGAAAGTAATATACATAGTCATCATATCAAATCATCCTTTAGTAATTGTACCAAAAAATTAATCACAGTTGTATCTCTTCAGAATATCGTATAAGATGTCGAAAAAAAGTATTTAGAGTTGTGGTAAAATTATTTTTGATATTACTGGAACACATTTATTATTTTGTTATTGACAGGCCAGGCATCAGTTGAGTTACTGTTGGGGTTATGTGTAGAAGACCGAGACTGGGAAAATGTAATAGAAACTGAATTGTTAGCTCAACATTATTAGAATAATATGAGACACAGGGGATAGAAAGTATGCCTATGATAAATTTGATGAAAAGTCCATCGTGGTGAAGATTGTGTGTTGATAGTTGAAATGGTCTGTAAAGCTATGTCTTGTCTGTGACATGTATCCAACATTTTGTAGAAAATATCAGGTAATAGACCAAAGCAGTGTCCTGTAATGTGATACTCAATCACTCTCAATGTACATGTAGTCCCTTCAGTGTTGACATGCCTCATCAAAACCACGTCAGGTTGTAGGTCTGTGTATCAAGAATAGTGAATAGCCTGTTTATGTCGCTGAATCTGGTGACTGCTACACTTGTTAACTGCAGCAGAATAGCCTGTTTATGTCCCTGAATCTGGTGACTGCTACACTTGTTAACTGCAGCAGAATAGCCTGTTTATGTCCCTGAATCTGGTGACTGCTACACTTGTTAACTGCAGCAGAATAGCCTGTTTATGTCGCTGAATCTGGTGACTGCTACACTTGTTAACTGCAGCAGAATAGCCTGTTTATGTCGCTGAATCTGGTGACTGCTACACTTGTTAACTGCAGCAGAATAGCCTGTTTATGTCACTGAATCTGGTGACTGCTACACTTGTTAACTGCAGTAGAATATCCTGTTTATGTCACTGGATCTGTGACGATGCTACATTTGTTAAGGGCATAGCAGAATAGCATATGTTGTTGAATCTTGACTCCGCTGCACTTGATAACTGCGTAGTGGAGTCACAGATCCAGCGAGGGGGCAGGCTACACCCTGAAGGACTTTTCTTGAACAATACTGTCATTTCAGTTCTGAGAGCTCATATTTCTATCAACACTTCTGAGACTAGCTTTCTGTAAGCTTAATGCCCAGTGATGGTTTGTCACATAAACCCCTGTGAGACCACACTCATTTCATGAAGCAATGTCCATTTTGTTTACTCAAGGGTAGCTAGGTAAATGAAATGTACACTTTCACCTAGTACAATGTATATGATATATGTCTTGTCAAGCTAATCTTCACGGAATATGGTCTGTCAGGAACTAAACTAAGATATTTCAGTCTTGCAGGGGTATTTTGAAATCAGATTTAATTTTTAGCCACAGAGTTTACTGTAATCTGCATTCAGCTGGTGAACTGTTCTTCTAATGTAACATGACAGAGTCAATACATGACAAGTCAGTGAGAGGAAGTACTGATCACTTCTGTATATGTGATGAAGAGATATTTATTTGATAAAATATTGAGGTATCTACATGTACCTTCCTACTTTTTTTCCAACTATTGATATAATTTTCAAACAACTTCTCAGAGAAGTACATGCATAGAAAAGTGTACAAACACTGAACTGTCATGCTGTGTACTTCCCAGTTGTGTTGTTCAAAATGGTTTGAAATTGAATCATCTTGTTTAGATCTAACTGTAAGAAGAACAAATTGTTAGTTTGATTTAGTTTCTTCTGTGAAAATGAACTTATTTATGTCAGAAATGAAAAACACAGTTTGATGCTCATACTGTTATTCTAATTTTGGTTTAAAACTGACTAAATTTTGGTTTGGTGACTTTTACCATAATGTTTGCACAACTGATCAATTTTGAATACGTGTCCAAGGTACTTTACTTTCCCATGGCTTTTCACAAGTGACCCCTGGACCATTATCCTGTCTGGGTTGGCTGGCTTGTCTATTCTTTCCACAAATCCACCTATTGATGTTGGCTTTCTGTTTTTGGTTGATTACCTTCTGTGTCTATTGTGTGCCTGTGTTTGTGGAGAGAGCATTGTATGTAGAAGCTGTTGTGAATAGGAGAATGGTGGTTATATTATGTAACTAATGAATGAGATGACAAAGTAAAGCAGAGGACAGGTTGATACTACATTTTAAGTGCTGGCAAAAACAGTTAAAATATGTCACAACATACCTGTTGAACTTGTAGATACTGGAATGTTTTTTTGTTGCTTATGATGTCATGGGATGTAAAATTTAGGTTCCATACGAATATAGTTTATTTGAAAGGGTCTGGGAACCCCACAGTAAGAAGAAAATGTGATAAAACTATGATAGATTTCCATATCTTGTGTCAAAATTATGGTAGGAAACCCTGGTAAAGTATAAACTTGTCATCTGTAACTAAATGCAAGGTGATATGAAAAAGAAGTTGAAGTTCTTGAAAGGTGTTGGTTTTTAGCAAAGTAAATACAAGTCACTGTGTAGAAATTTTTGTGAGCAAGTGACACGTGAAATTGATAATGGATTCCAATGGTGTAGAGTTGGCAGTTAATAAATCATGCATGTATACACTATTTTTGACAAATGATCAACAACTGAGACCTATATCTATGCTTGAACCGAATGTTTGGTCAAGGCACATTGGTTAAAGTATGGTTTACTATTACTCCTGTTAACTCCACTTGTATATTACTCTGCAAAGGTTATGTGTAGAACACAAATGTGGCAATTTAGAAATATTAGAAGTAACCGAGTCTAAAAACAGTTTAAATCTTCAAATAGTTATGTACCTTAATATGACTTTTTAAGAAGCTTGAATTTATTTTAAAGTTATGTCTGATACATGTCCCTGTGATGAGAATCAGTTAGAATCTAGAAACTGTTGTTTTTGTCATAAACTCCTTGTCAATTACTGTAATACTTGACTACTACTAATCTATTCTCCCTCTTGCTGATATACCTGTTTTGTTTGCAGCTACGTTTTATATTAATATTTTCAAATTTCGTTTTGATGTCAATAGCCAGAAATATACCTTAGTAGTAGTAATACTAGTGCATAATATCATCAAGTGTTTCATATTTTGTACGAGTCTGTGTGAACCAATTTGTTCATGGTCATGATATTGTATCACCTGCGAACCACCCTGTGAATGATACCTTGATAATTTGTCTTGATACTGTGTTCCAAGAGAAGGGACAAAACACTTGTGCAATGGTCTGGATTCACTTGTCTTTCGAGGATGCTGTGCAGATGTGAGTGAAGATGGAATCGTCATGACAACAGATTTAGTATAAGCTGTGGTGATAACATTGGGGTGGCATTGATTGTCTGGAAATATCAATATTCTGAAGGACTGTAAAAAAGAGACAGGGAAAGAAAATCAATTTTTTGCTACACTAAGTGTAGACGCTTTTCTGAAACGTAAAATACAACAACTGAAAATAAGACTACTGTTGCTTCAATTACGGAATGATTTCTGTTCATTATCTTGCCTCATAGTCAGGATTGTGAAAGAAATCAAATTTTTGACATAAAGAATAATTCTACAACACAATTTATGAAATTAGTAGTTTAATGATGTCATTTTCTTTTTCAAAAGTGTTATTGTCAAGATATGAATGCATAATAATCTTGATTCATTCAACCCATACCCAAATGATGTCTTTTAGGAAAAGTAATTTCATAAAGTAATTTCATACACTATTTGATAAAAATTATGAATTATGGAACATACCTAGTCTAATTCTATCTTAATAATTACTAAATTAATATTTTATCTTGGTCTCCTAATCTCACATAGCTAGCTCACCTTTATAGCTAATGTTTGGATAAGCTCCACACTGTAAACATTTTGTTAATATTATAATATTTGTCTTCCTTCCAAGGCAGCTTTGTAGTCACAATGTATGGTGCTCACCATTCTTTTCCATTAAATTATGATGCTCTTGTTTAATGTATACTACACGAAACAACAGTTACAATTAAAATACTTTGTTTAGTATATCTAGTGAGTTAACCATTGGTTGTAGGCATAAGGATGGTAATTTCATATGGCCATTTTCAGAAACCGTTTGTGAGAGCATTGGTTTTGAATCCTAGCATAGAACAGACTGTTGTCCCTTGGTTATTACTTAGATATGTTGATCTCTTTGTTGCGGTGACGCAAGCTACCCAGAAACTAGGCTTGACAAAAGAATGACTATTAAAATGACAATAAAAAACATTCAACAGTCCAGTATAATAAATGGGCTTGTTTTTGAGGTCGTTGCTATTGTACAAAACAAAAACAACCTATGTCCATTTTGTCCTTGGTGTGCAATGTAGTTCCTTTATGAATATATAATCATATGTACAACATCACGACAAAAAAAAGGCCCACAGCACTATGTTGATCTTATATTTAGTATTATTGGTCAAGTCATATTATGGATGTGAAATATCCCTGAATCAAGTCTGGGCAAGACTACGAAATAAATAAAAGGTAGTTATTGACAAAGATGGTAACAAAACTAACATTATGGCCAAAACTACTTCAAAGAACACTCATATAGGGTTTTCGTTAGTGATATTTGTCGTCTTTTAGAAAAAAACAGAAATGACAATTTTTAAAGCCCATTTTGAGCTTTCAGTATATTATGTATAGCATCTCAATTCACATCCTCTAAGTTTTAATAAAGTGACCCAAAATTGAATGATATGGAAGTGGTATATGTTCCAGATAGAAGGAAATCTAGAATTTAGAAAAGGAAAATAATCTTTCATCATACTTTAAGCCATAGTGTCAGAAACTGACTGTGTTTAAGGATTGTGGAAGATTTGGTAAGGCTATAAAGTGGCTAATGGCAGCTGGTAGGGTTATGAAAAAAATAAAGAGCAATAACATTACAAGTAATTATGCATAATAAATACAGTCAAAATGAGTTCACAGTTTTATATCCAGTACTCTCTAAAAGCTTTTTTGGCATATTTTGCCAATATTTATAAATAAGATTGGTGTACACATGAGGATAATTGGGCAAGGTGGTCTTTTTAATTTAACTGAATTTCATTACAAGCCAACAGATGTTCTAATGTGTAACAAAGACAGCAAGAAAGGAAAGTATGTTTATTCAAATGATGGAAGCCTGGTACTTTAACATTTACTCTGGGGCTGTACCAATTTATAAAAAGAATGAATTTTTATTGAGTTTTTTTGTGTTAAACATTTCCATGTACTGAGTGGGTGATAAATATTTAAAGTATACTGTAACTCGTGAATGAAACATATGGCTTATATGTACATATTAGATGAACAGAAAGTTAACTGGAGTTCCAATGCATGGCCAGTGGTGTTTCTATTTTGACAATGTACTATGAAGGAGGGAAAATGTAAACAAACTACTATTAGTACTAAGGCCTATACCCAGGTTCCTTTCTCTCTTTTGTGTATTAGAAAGTATGCAAATCTTGCCAGAACTGCCCTTCATCTTTAAGTATTTTACCAAGGTTCCCAACAAAATTGATTACATGTATGTGGTATTAAAATCTTTTTGCCAGATCTGTTCTATCCATCCATCCTATCCATGGGTGTTTGTAAAACCAGGAATTGCACTAAATAGCAGGGTTCCAAATCATAACAAAATGTTGAACACATTGTACTTGGTGATGACAGGTACTGTAAAAGGCAGAACAGGATATAATTACAAATTAGAAATACTGTCAAAAATGTCAACAGTTATGCCTCTGTGGCTTATTAACACAGAGAACTTTTTTATCTGGCCACTAGTCTAATAGATTTAGCTATATTTAATGTCTTACCCAAGGTCAAAATAATTGTTGAGTTCTCACTGTTGAATCAATTTGGTTCCCTTTGCTTTCGGAAATTATGCTCATAAAAGAAAAGCTAATAGAAAAAATAAAATGGTGTTATTGAAAGAATTCAATCATCTCTAGGTTTGAATGAATGAATTCAATTCTCTAATGGCAATTGGCATGTGGGATTCTGTAATCACAGAATGGAATAGCTTTCCTGTTGCTTTCAGCTAGTTTTCATGGATGAGAAGAAATGCAGTGATGAAGACAATATCTGTGGATCACCTTACAACTTGTAACATGATAATCAAGATATGTTATACAAGTTCAAAATTAATATGGCTGCTTTTGAGGGATTCACTCTGTGTGTTATTATTATGACCAGTTGTAGATTATATAACCGTGTTTCAGTTTACTGTAGAAAATGCAACATACTGTTTAATATGTGATATTGTAATATCTGAGAGAGAACCCTCACTGAAAATGTACATTGTGTAGGGTTGACATTTGTGTTGGTTTGTCTTTGTCATTATACATAACTTTGATTGTTATTTACTCAGGCAACACAGAATTCTTCTTGATTAATTATCAGCAAGCTGCATTTTTTGCATTTCACTGGAATATTGATAGATTACAATGAGACTCAAATAGCCCCAAATGTTGGATATTTGAGGGTGGGGGTTATGTATTAGAACTGAACAGCTGGCTTGTTGACTAAAATGTATTTTTATGGTGAGAATTATTTAAATAAAATTTAGTGTACCACTTGTGGCATTAATGCAAATTTCAAGGTTATTGACAAAATAGTCATACTAAATTATGTAGTTGATCTCTTACGGAGAATGATTTAGAGACCAGTGTGGTTATTTGATTTCCATGGTAACAGAAATAGGATAAGCCTTGCATTGTTTACATTACAGCAAACTCAATGTTAAAGAATTTATTAGTACTAGTAGAACCTTCAAGTTCAAATCTGTGGACATACTTGTGAGGTTACTGGAAGAGGGAATCCCTCCTAGCTTCAAAATTCTGTTGAAATTGAATTAATATTTGTGGTTAGCAGAAACTACATGTGGCATTTGTAGAGATAGGGAAGTGAGGGGGTAAAGATATAAAACAAATACTACCATATCATGTCCTTGTAAAATAAAACATACCAAAGCTATGAATCGAAAACATGGGTTGAAAATGTCAAGTATTTTATCAGTCTTTAATAAACAAATACAGAAAAGCTTTATGTCCAGTAATATTTTATATCAAGGATAGTGTTGATCAGAGCTCAAACAAACACAGCATGACAGCTGAAAACCATTAAAATATGACATGACACCACAGAAATGTATGTGTATGTGTCCTTCCAATTGTAGTATAGAGTTGGCTGTCTACCACAGGCACTTGTGAACTAATGTTCCACTCCAGGACTGTGATATTCTAGTCTAGGATGATCGTAATACAAAATTATGACATTATAGGTATTAACGATATTCAAAAAAAATATCAGTACCATTATCGTTGTCTTGCGAAATAAACGTGTGTTTTGCAACTGACATCGATAACAGTACCTGTATTTTTTTAATATCGTAAATACCTATAATAACGTCATTATGTTGTATTATGATCATCCTAGACTAGAATATCACAGTCCTGGAATGGAACATTAGCTCACAAGTGACTGTGTTGTGTACATCCATTGGGTCAATGTTTACACACAGTATTTTTGATAACTAAGGTTTGGTAACCCTGGTAACAGAAAGAGGGAAATCAGGTAAATTTGTGTAGTTTCCACTACATTGTACGTTGTACCATAATTTTGTTGGTGAACCTGGTAATATGACTGGGTAATGTAGGTAGATTTTACTTAGTTCTCGCCATCATTACATCGCAGGTAAAATGACTGGGTAATGTAGGTAGATTTTGCCTAGTTCTTGACATCATTAGAACAGTTACTGTGGAACAGAACAGTTACTGGGTAAAACTATCGGAGTTACCAGTATTCCAGATCAAACTAGGGTGCAATGGGGCAATGTGTGCTAATAGATTGACTCATCTTGGTTACTAGGTTTCTAAAACGTAAACCAAACACTTGTATTATGGCTGGTTACAGCTATGTTACCGTATACACAACATAATTCAAGCAACTTGAGACATGGCTGGAAAATGTCAAATAGCCTATCAATGAATTCTGTTGTACATATTTCTATTCACAAGTCACTGTAAAAGTGTAAGTGAAAACACCAGAAATCAAATCAGTTCATACATGCAAGTGTTTAATATTATAAATGATTGATAACTTGCCAGACATTTGGTTGTGATGGTGTATTAAATTACTTCTGGTGGAACTCATGCAGGTGTAAACACTCGGCTAGCATATTGTACTCAATCGATCAGATATTACATGTATTTTATGATTAAAGGGCAAAAATATCTTCAGAAATAATATATAACTACATCAATTGTAGCAATGTTGTTATGGCTTCACTTGATTTTGGAGTCCCAAATATGTACCATATCATCTTTAGAAAATAAATAGTGTGTTAGTGTTTTATTGGGATGATACATGTACATATATGTAAATATATTTGTACCAGATTAGTAAATTCAGGAATAATTTATGAATGAACGTCCACCCTAATAAATACATGTAGTCTACTGAATTTGAGAAATATGTGTTTTGAGTTAATGAAGATTTTTTTTTTATATTAATGTCACACTTTTTGAGAAAAAACTGCCAGTGAAAAAGACTTAAGGTTGTTGTATAGGCTATTTTTCATCCAATTCTTTATTGTAGAAATATTGTTGTAACTTTGTTAAAAATAAAGATATTGACACCAAATTTTCTGAGTTTGTCCCTTTAATATTCATCATAACATTAAAAACATTAAAGTAGAGTTTGTTTAAATTATGATGAAATTTGACACCTGTGTATATTATTATATCATATTTTTCATATTTTCCACTCTGTAATAGGCAATTTTGATTTTTTTTAAAAATTTTTTTTACAGTTGTGATCATAAATATACATGTCAAAATCTGTCTAGACAAAATTTTGAAATTTTGATCCAAAATGCTTCAAATTAATTGTCAAAAAGGCAAATTTTGTTGTATGCGTACCCCATTTTCAACAAAGTATTGCCGAGTGCCTGTTTCACTAACAAAAAATCCCTCTAACCAGTTTCTCGTCCTTCATCTCAATTATCAAATAAAACAAACCCGAATTCCCTAGCATGTATAATAAGCTAGAACGAGTAAAATGAAGAAACGTTCTAAATGGTCAAAAAGGCAAAAAAATCCCATTTTTTGACAACTTCGCGACCATTTCGCGGTACTTGTAAAAACAATACTTGCGAACGCGTAAAGTGATTCTGTCTCTTTGAACCCTCTAGAATGAATAAAAATCGTAATATGGCTTGAAAACAGGTTAACACTCTGATATATGGCCGCTTACATTGCTAATATGTAGCGTGACGGTAATGCGATCAACTGTGTCAAGGCTAGGGGGACATCAACAAACTCATGCATATTGCGCATGCGTATCTTTGATTTCAATACGGAGCATACGGTCGCTCAGGACTTTCTACAGCGTGTTATGAAAACTTTTAGCTGCCGCTGGACAACCCTTGAAGACTCACTACCATATTTGGCATACACTACCACGATGCCGAAAACGAAAATAGGTAAAAGACGTTCCAAACTTCGTTACGAGGCCTTGGCTGAGAATGGAGGGACAGTGTTTCCGTGTGATCATATCTTCTAGTCATGCTTGTACGTGCGGGGCCGCGGGGGTGACGGTAGATTATGAATATGACCTTGGAGGACAATTGTCAGACTAGAGTTTCGAATTACTCCCTCTGAGACTACGCACCGAACTACAGCAAATCTTATGTATTTTACGCATTTTCAATAAAAATTACATAGAAAAAATTGTGTCTGCAGACAACCATAAATTTGTGTCTGCAGGCAACCATACGCATTCCATTAGCCCAAGAAGACAGAGCTAGAGCGAGTTTGCCTACAGTGTGAGCTCACACGTGTGAACGGCGCGGTACAAGCAAACATGAGGTCTATGAGTATGATGCAAATCGTCGTTCCTGAAATTGCCTGTTCGATAGTCCATGACGACTCAAATGTACAATGTGAGCAAAATTGAAATGTTTCAATGTTTCAGTTAGGTCCTCAGTGTAATATTGACGTGTGTTACGTATCATTCCCTGGGAAAATCGTGATTTCCATCCGCAGATTGCTATAAATAAACACAGTTGCTTTGGATTTGTTTGTTGTTGTGTCTTTGATTACTTGATGTGTCGCCCATGTCGGCATGCAATCTGAAAATGGTTGTTTTATTCAGGAAAGCGACTCTTAAAATGTATCTAAGCCGTTCATAAAATGTTCAATATTTGTTGGCACTATCAGCTAGTCATGACATCGACTAACATGCATCGTAGAGACATACTGGGATTATATTTACCGCTACGGAGACCAAACTTGGCTCGATCAGTATTCACCGTACCGTATGCATTTGTTTTGAAATACATCGCTTGTGGTTGTATCGATGTGAACTCGTACTCGCACATGTGACGGTGATGTTATATTTGCCTTTTAGTCTAGAAACGAATACGACGTGAATAGTAATACATGTAGTTTAGTTAAGATTGACTGCCCCGGCTTTCAGAGATGACACCGTGGCTTTTGGAAATAGAACAAGTTTAATCAATCATAAAACAGCCTTCACCGAATTTTGAAAAACAAAACGTGGAAGGAAAATCATTTGACTTGAGATCGTGTACGTGTGTACATAATACATCGACGCCGTACTTCTGAACTTACGCTAAACTCGGAGTGTGGGCGATACTTCTGCGGGCACCTGATTCTGTCAGAAGCACATGCTCACGATGACAAAAAAATTGTCATCCATCAAACTTTTTTTTTTCGTCTTTAAATTTATAACAATTGACAAAAATGCCGACACTCAACGTTTTACAGTCAGGCATTTAAAATACTAAAACATCTTTACGGCAGACTCTCACACTCCCCGTGTGTGTGTTACTCAGGAATCTGTCGTAGAGGGCGCATCAGACTCCCCAGCAAAATGTCAATTACTCTTAATCAGTCAAAGTTTGTGGCTGTGTTACTGCTTATTGACGGTATGCCCTTTGCTAGTTCCGACTCCAATGCGTCTAAATAAATATGTATGAGTGGATTTACATAGTTTTATTGATAAATTCACCTGACGTCCTAGCCCACACAGATACCTTAATGCGAGAGAAATAAGGATTTGTAGAGTTCATGTCACATTAATGTGACTCAGTGATATTGTACGAACAGCTGGTATTTCTTTCTTGATTTTATCAACACAGTATTATGTAAAGAACTGTAACAGTTTTGATTGTATACAGTGAATGAGGAAAAGAAGGAAATTGACTGTTGTTATCTCAACTATACTATCCAAGGATGTAGATTGCATTGTATGCCTATCAGATAAGCAAACTGTTTTCTATCTGTTGTATTTGTGTTCAGAATAAGTCACTTCCCATCTAGCTCTTAAAATGTGTTCACACTTACAAATCTGGTCTGGTCTAGTCTGTTTGGTCCGGACTATTAAAAATTGGACTTTGACCAATTTAACGCGTTCACACAGTACATTCGTCTGGACTATAAGTTAAAGCGGCCCTAGTCCGGACTTTTTCTGGTAGTGTGAAAGGCCCTTTAGTCAGTGCTATACATGTATGGTTAATAAACTCTGTGAGAAAACACTTCTCATTGGTAAAGTAAACACTATGAGGAAAAGAAAAAAACTCATTGTAAACTCTTAGAAAACAACGCAAACACTGAAAAAACGAAAAAACACATAATAAACTCTTAGAAAACAACGCAAACACTGAAAAAACTCATGATTGGTAAACTCTGAGAAAAAACTTGTCAGTAAACTGAGAAAAAACTCATCGGTAAACACTGAGGGAAAGAAGAAACTCATCATTGGTAAACTCTGTGAGAAACACTCATCAAGGGTGTGGCATATCTATTGTGCACACCATTACATGCACAGTTTTATTCAATATATACATACAGGCGTACATTTTAAAAAACATGAAAGTCCACTATTATGAAATGAAATAAAATGTGCATAATATACTATGATGACCAGTTCATTAGGCTTTGAATGGATTTTAATGGTTGAATCGTGAGGCAGTGATAAGAAATGAACATATGAAATAATTGATGTAGAATTGTGCTAAATTGTAAATATGACGTAGATGTATACAAAACTTGATGTAGTCACTTTCAGTATGTTGACAATTAATGCTTTGTGTGTATTGTGACAGTGTCTAAGTGAGACATTTATGTTCTTGTGGAATGAAAACGTGACAGGTTTTAATGCTTAGATCTATATACTAGGAAAACTAGATACTTTAAAAGAATATTTATTTTTTTGAAAGCAGAAAACCTGTGACATGAATTAGATCATTGCTTTCCCATTACAGTGCTTTTAGTTGTATCTCTTCCATTATCAAAGCCTAATAGAAGGTGGCGGTCAAAGTGGTAGTGAGCAATTACCTGTCAAATCCACAGGTCATGCATTAGTCTTCTGTATTTGTGTAGTGAAGACTAAACCCAAAGAGATGATCACTGTCACATCATCGTTTCCAACAATTTGATCAAGGGAAGTTGAAGTTCATGTAGTATGGAGGATTTGAATAATGCACAAACGTTTTCAGTGAATTGGATATCTTGCATGACAGTGCTGTTTGAATGACCCAACACAACACATTACTGCCAAACAGCAATTTCTAGTCTGACAGCCAAGTCTCAAGGCTAGCACAAATGTAGCTTGGTGACCATTCTGTTTGAAAGTACATTGTAGATGATGAAAAGATGTATCATGAAACATGTATGCTGATTGGTTCCATGTCTCATCTAAACTATGTTTTAGGACACTACTTATCACATACAATATACATGTAAGTCGTCTACGTGTTATCCCTCATTGAATCTTTCAGGTCTCTCTTTAGAAACCAGTTGGCATCCAGACTAACATGTAAGGGAATTTCTCAGATTCTACAATTACCAATAGTATTTGAAATTAGGTCACACAAAAAGAACCCCCACCAAGACTGCAATGTAGCAGCTAATTAATTATAATGTATAATAATATATTACATTGTTATGAAAAGAACTAGTGTTTCTAGGGTAATATAGCATGCAATACTGTACATGCATGTGTCCTAATATTGTGGTAACTAAGGAAAAACTCAGTGTGTGTCAAACTTATTTCCAGTTGACACTGCTCTACAAAACGTAACAGTGACTACAAGATTGGTTCCATGTTACAAATGTCTTGGTGGAAAAAGCAAACATATTAAAACACTTAGTTCATAGCACTGTATGAAGTCAAACCAACCAACAGATGTGTAGATGATGGAAAATCTCAGTGGTATAGTTACTATATTAAAAATGGAAGTAGTTTGGACTGGCTGTCAAATCCATGAACATACACAGTCCATCACAAAACTAATGGAATAAAATCCTAGACAGACTGAACCAGCCAAGCATTCTTTTCCAATCTGATCAAAGTCTGACAGAGAATGCTTTGTTTTATGAAGTATTTTATACCTCTATGTTATTGACTAGGGACCCTCTGAGGACAATAATTGTAAACATAAGTATTGTCAATAAAGAAAATCATAGTTTGTATTCTTAGGAGATTTTAATCTGAATCCCAATCTATTTGTACATACAGGTACATGTATATGTATTATAAATCAAACTTATCAGTACATTGACCCATGCTTGTGTGTGTATTGGTCGGCTACCCTACAGGGAGACATAAAAATGAATCTATTCCTGTAAAATAACCATGTTAGTAGTTGGAGACTTTGTCACCTTTGTTTCTTGTGGATGTTTTCACTGCATGTATTCCATTTGTCATGCAGACTGTGTACATGTACATGGACATGCTGTTGCTATTGGAAACCAGTTGATGCTGTATACCGGTGACCTTTTGAATAGATTTCTTTCAATTTACAGACTTCCCTTGTGTGTGATGTTTAGACATATGGGTGTATATTTAGATGGTCCTATCTTTTACCACTAGAAGCTTAAGGTAACAATTATCTGGCAAAATTAAAACAATACTAATGAAATTTTCTTTTTTCATACATGTAAAATATGCATGCATGTGTGTGTGCATGTGTTTCTGAATGTGTGCATGTGTGATGTCCAAGTAAACTCAATAGAATTTGTCAGTCTTGTCATGACAAAGGTTTGTGAAAATTTTCAAAAATCATTGGATGAAGATAAGAAAAGATTATTGTTTTAGCTATGTTACATGGAAATCTCAATGAGTCAAATATTTATCACTGACCTTTACTTCAGTATATAGTTATACTTTACAATAAATACTCTTCCTGCCTCTAGCTCTAGTCTTTAATCCTCCAACCATCCCACTCCTTACCTCGGTGTTGGGTTCAAAAGTGGTGCCACAAGATAAAAATGTCTTAAGGCCTGCCTGTTACCATCTAAAAGATAACATTTTCCCTATCAAATTAAGTCTGTTTGATATTTTTAGTGAAATCTGTGCTTAGTGGCCATTTGGGTGAGGATTATAGTTTTAGATATGAAAGGATATTTGGTAGAGCTGTAGAAAAATTTGGACCAGACTGAAAGAATGGTTTGTTGTAATTATGACTCCTGTAATTAAGGTAACATTATTGTAAGAACCTGGAATTGTAACAAGGCTTCAAGATTCTGTACCAAATACAGGAGAAAATGATCATACATACACCTGCTCAGTTGTCATAAAGTGTCAGTAAAAGGAAACCAAATTGACAGGTACAATAAACCATACAGCTCGTATATTCTCCTGTATCCATTCCAGTGACATTTCTAAAATTGCATCATCAATCAATGCATTAAAATGAGACAACCCAGTATATGAGTGTTTTCCAAGATTTATTCAGGAAAATAAAGTAATGTAAATAATCACTGTCTGCAGGTGTAATAAGTATGTATACTCTCCTTTGATCCACTTCATACATTCTGTACAATTTATGAGATGAAATTACAATCTTCCAAATTGCACTGGTTTTAAAACTTATTAATATTATTTTTTATGTACAATGGAATATAAAAAAGCTTTGTGTGTAAGTCGGTATTCTTCCTAGCAGATGGTAAAATCATGGGAAATGCGGATAACTGGAGAAAATAGTATCTTAATTATTTGCTATTGTTTATAAGAAAATAGATGGAAACCAACCATGTAAAGATCTGCGGAAAAAGATCAAATTGTTCACAAAAACTAAAGTAAATTTGAATTTTAGTTGACAGATTTAGCAGTGAACAGATTGAGTTGAATTTTTCACGGAGTATGTACAAAAACAATGTACATGCCTAGGGGACAATCAATTCTGTGGTAAAGAATGTATTGATTATTGTTCAGGTCAATGTAATATCATCCTTTATCATAATTCATCTGTGAAAGGCCTTTATATACATGTATCTTATTTCCTGTGTAGCAAATGCCAGTCAAAAGAAAATCCATTGTCAAATGTGTTGTCTGTCCTTGGTATATTTTAACTGTACATGCCATGTGTACAGTTTAGTAGGTGTAGGTGTACATGTATATGAAATCCTAATGAAATTTCCTATCTAGATTTTCCATTATTACTCCAGAATCTCTGGAAATGAAATACAAGTCAGCGTTTTTGGCATGGGTGATGTAGGTACATGTAGTTGGTAAAGTCTACCTGCATTCCCAAGTTACATGTATTTTACCAAGGTTTGGATATTCATCCAGCTGACTCTACATGTAAGGTGTGGGGATATGCAATTACCTGATCACCACACCCCCTCCTGACTCCCAAACATTAGGAAAAACAAATTTGCAAATGTAACAGCCAAGTTAAGAAATTAATCATGATAATTTCCTTAAAATCTCTGAAATCAAGTGTATCCTGTGTGTGTGTGTGTGTGTGTGTGTGTGTGTGTGTGTGTGTGTGTGTGTGTGTGTGCTTGCCATTATTAACACTGTGAAAGTAGTGAGAATCATCAACTTGTCTGTAGCTGACCATGTCATGTGTTGATAATTGAGAGTTAATGATGCATCCATACATGTATCACAAAGAACTGTCACACTGATAATTATGGGTCATCTAGTGCATTACATGAATATGCAGTGTATCAGATCACGTCATCTTCACAGGTAAGACCATCATAAAAGACTTCATCTAGAAAGGGTTACTTTGATTCCCAGAATGCCAGATTAGATTTTTACCATTCCAAGTTTTCCATAGATTTAACAATTTTTCCTTAAAAACTATCTTGGCATACATGCTTGTGAATACTTTTACCACGTAGAAGTCAGAAGATAGCAAAAATGCCCAGTCATGGAATTGATAATTAGAAATCTCCGATATACATACGCCAATCTTGTGAGCATACATTTTGTATTCTCAACATAGCTTTCATTTTTACCTTCACACAGACACGTGTTGAGATTGATGAATTCAATCTTGAATGTTAGTCTGAAAAAGATCCAGCCGTCGGTCTGTTTGTGTAACCACATACTACCTCATGTGAGAGAGCCCTTGAAGGAACACCTGCATATTTCATGCTATCTCACGTATGTCTGCATGACTCACTCTTGTTTTCATAATTTTCAAGTTACTCCAGTGAAGTTTACCTGGATACTATTGTGTGTGGGAATTTGTCCTTCATTGTAAGCCCCTCACTTCTATAGAATGAGTGAAAACAAAGTACTTTAAAAGAATTATTGGGGACAGTGGATGATAAAAGTAATGTAGTTTGTCCAATCTCATAAATGACTGTATTAGAGTTCTTGATCAAAATATACCTAAAGGAAAAGAACCATTGAGATGACAGTCAGAGCATGTATGGCTTCTGTGATGTGACACAAGTATTATGGTAATGGTCGTGGTATGAAGTGAATGCTTCAGGTTGTTCCTAACTTCTAGGAAATTAAACACTGTTAGTGATTAAAGTGTGTGAAGGATATTGCTGGAAGTGACTGCATTGACATAAAATGTCAAGGACCACTCAGGAAGGGTAGGGTCGAAAACATGAACATATTGTAGACTTATACCTGTATCATAAATGTTGATGTATTTGTAAAGGTGGGTACGTGACCTGGGGGAAGGGTAGGGTCGAAAACATGAACATGTTGTAGACTTTTACCTGTATCATAAATGTTGATGTATTTGTATTGGTAGGTACATGACCTGGGGGAAGGGTAGGGCCAAAAGCATGAACATGTTGTAGACTTTTACCTGTATCATAAATGTTGATGTATTTGTAAATGTTGGTACATGACATTTTATTCCTCTCATTATTGATCACGATTTCTTTCAAATATTAAAGAATGTGTACACATAAATGTAGTTATCGATGATTTTCCTACTCACTGTTAAACACTAAATATATTTCACCAGTATGTCATCATATATTATATTTCACTTGGATACTGTATATTTGTTGTTTTTGCTAAGGTTTGGGATAGCTGGTAATGGAGGAGGGGGGGGGGGGGGTTTCTTGTAAAGTTGCCTAGATATCCATACATGTACATAGTTACCAAGTTACCATATTGGTTGTGGGGGAATCCTGGTAAAGGGGGGGGGGGGGGGGGGGGTTTCCTGGTAAAGTTGCCGAGATTTGATTTCCATACATGTACATAGTTACCATAATTGTTGTGGGGGAATTCTGGTAAATGGTTTGCATCTCGTGCAGGTGATAATGACATGACTACACAATACATGTCCTTACATATTTCTCATTAGCTTTCCATCTTCTGTATGTGTAGCTTTGCCAGGATTTCATTAGAGTACCATAAGGTGAAATCAGGACATCCAATATATAAACTATATAAATCCATGGTTACAAAATGACATGTATTGCATCATGATTTCTCTACTGTTGAGCCTGCTGCCTGTAATCCATGCTGTCCTGTGTTACAGTTAGACAGCAGGCAACCCTCTGCCCCCAAATCTAGATACTCACAAAACAAGGAAGATTTCTTTATGTTTTAATTTTCTCTATATGGACAGCTTGCTAGGAAGATAAAATTACCAAGGGTAATTGTACATGTAGGAAGTGCAGCACAAGGCGAAACAGTTTGAGATAGAAGGTACACACAGTTGTAACTTGGTGGCATCAGAATGAAGTCTTGTCACTGGATTTGTCATCAGTTGGCTTAGTCTAGTCCCTAAACGATGGTATATTGTTAAGATACGATTTACACCTCTAATCGCCATGTTGGCATCCAGACGAGCTGTGCAGCACAAATGTACATGTAGCTATTCTTCTGTCTATACAAATATACATGACACCTGTAGCATGAACAGAATATATTATGTTAAGCATGACAGGAAAATCAAAGAAATGTCATTCCTGAATAAGATAGAAATTTGATGCCCCTTTGTAATGAAGAAAAGTGGAAAAGAAGGTGCTGGTTGGTCATTCATGTTGTGACATGCTGTTGGTGAATTTAGTTGAATGATTTCATTCAGGTGAAAGTGACTCTAACACAGTGAGACAGCAGCATTTACTATTAAATTGATTAAAAAATGTTTTATTTGCAATTTTACCGTATTCTTGTTTTGTTATTTAGATGGTAACACTATATGTTTTGTTAACTTTAAAAGGGAGAGTACAGTTGAATAAAATACAACATGGGTGTGTCCTTGAAAATCCTTTCAAGGGTTGACTGACTGTAGATAGAGGTGTATTTTACATGGATGGTTGCTTACTGATCGGTCTAGAGAGGCGAGACAGGCACTGTTTGAGATATCTGATTACTTTTAGGTCTAAATGGTGAATGGAAAAACAACAAGCAAAAAAAAAAAATGAGCCGAGATTTCTTTAGATTTAAATTTTCTTTCCATGTTTGCCTCAGCACTCTCCAGGCATGGGATCAACTTTGCATTCATCCTCCTACATCAAAAGGTTTAGCGAAATAGCAAGAGGATTTAAGTGTCTATACTATACGTGTAGACTTGTTACAAGGTTAAAATATTTAGGCTGCTCTATGGTCATGTCAATGTTCATGTGTAAACTCTCATTTCTCAAGTGTGGGAATGTTCCTCAGTGATTATGAATAGGCCACATACATGTAGTTGTCAGTGGTGTAAGTGTACCAATTAGGGGAAAGAAGTATGGATGTTTGTAGTCCAAGAATGTATCGCAGACAGTGGTACCATTGTACTTACATCAGCCATACCAAATAAGAGTGCCACAATACACATTTTATGTTTTACTTGGGTAAGAAATACTATATTGCAGAATTTAAACAGACTGACATGTCCCAACATGTCTTTCTATTAAAGGTCTCCTATTTAGTATGGACCGGTATTGTGTCAGCATTGTTGTGTTTCTTCGTGTGGTGCTTGCTGTATTTGGTTATGTATTCATGTGTACATGTATAGCCTGGCAGCGATTCTTCTCTTGAGTGCATGACACCACCAAGGGTCAGTCACCGAGGTGACTTGAAGACCGAGAGTGCTATGTATTTACATGACAAAGTGTCATCATTCTGTGCACTGCAACTTTGATAATAGTTAGCTGTCTTTAAAGTTACTAATGTATAGCAGATGCTTTTTGCCCTCACTGGGTGATAGAGGTGTAGGTAGGGTGAGGGATTGAACATTTTGGAACCAAGATGTTTGAAGTGTGACTGCATATGGATGAATTCATGTTCATATAAAGTAAATACAGATGTAGGAAAAAATAAGCAAAGCTGAGAAACAAATGTATCTTGGCAGATGCGAAATTGGCATTTCATTCCAAGACATTTTTTGATTCTGTGAGTAGAACCTTGGCAGATGTTTATGCCTTTATATCGTCTAGAATGCCAATGTGGGTTTGTGAGAGGAGGTGTAAATGGTAATGATAATGATACTGTATAGGAACTAGACTATGTGAGTGGAGGTGTAAATGGTAATGATACTGTATAGGAACTAGACTATGTGAGTGGAGGTGTAAATGGTAATGATACTGTATAGGAACTAGACTGTGAGTGGAGGTGTAAATGGTAATGATACTGTATAGGAACTAGACTGTGAGTGGAGGTGTAAATGGTAATGATACTGTATAGGAACTAGACTATGTGAGAGGAGGTGTAAATGGTAATGATACTGTATAGGAACTAGACTATGTGAGAGGAGGTGTAAATGGTAATGATACTGTATAGGAACTAGACTATGTGAGTGGGGGTGTAAATGGTAACGATACTGTATAGGAACTAGACTATGTGAGAGGAGGTGTAAATGGTAATGATACTGTATAGGAACTAGACTGTGAGTGGAGGTGTAAATGGTAATGATACTGTATAGGAACTAGACTGTGAGTGGAGGTGTAAATGGTAATGATACTGTATAGGAACTAGACTATGTGAGAGGAGGTGTAAATGGTAATGATACTGTATAGGAACTAGACTATGTGAGTGTAGGTGTAAATGGTAATGATACTGTATAGGAACTAGACTGTGAGTGGAGGTGTAAATGGTAATGATACTGTATAGGAACTAGACTGTGAGTGGAGGTGTAAATGGTAATGATACTGTATAGGAACGAGACTGGCCTCTGTATTAAAGACACTTGGTTTAGTATAATTGAACTAAGCATCTACAACTTAGGATTTGAATTTCAGTATTTCATTAGAGTCTTCATTTATTGATGCGTGTTACACCAAACATGAGAAACTCCCAGCATTATTATCAGTTTTGTAGTTATTGACTGACAATGCCCAGTTTTGTTTTAGCTTTGGAAACCATACCTTTATTTGGAATTACTGGTCATTTACGTGTTGACCCGTACAACTCTTTAAATACTGCTCCAACTGAGTCTATTTTATTTCAATAGCCCATTGTCTGGCCAGTTTACTGAGCTTCCTATGTGTAGACCATACTGGCAAAAGAAATACAATCTACTTACAATGTAAAATTGGTGTCAATACTTTATATTGCCAGCCACTATAAAGATGATAGTCTCAATTTTGATGTCAATATTTCATATTGCTAGCCACTATAGAGCTAATAGTCTTGTTAGAAATTGTCAATTTTTATCATGTTCTTAATACATTGTATCTATTCTTTCAGAAAGTAATAACAGTGTGGATGCCTTATTCAAGTCTATGAACAATGTCAATATTTAGAAAATTTTATGAAAAATATTGAAGGTAAAAGTAGCCCGACCATTTTTGCTGTTTTAAATATTTTTAATGGCCAACGTCAAAATTCATGTCAGCCTAAATGGGATGTTGAAGTATGAAAAGTAACTAGTTCTAGTTTTGGCAGTATTAAAATATAAAAACTAGAGATTGGTAGATTTAATGAAAACAATAACTTGATGTACAAACTGTGGCAACAGAAGGTGAATAGTACTTTTGTCTGTGGAAATGCCAGTGTCCATATGTTTGTGAATAACATTCATTCACATGTCAATATTAGATATATCCATTCCATATTTGTATTTGCTTCCTATATTGAACTTCAGCAACTTTAATATTGACGACAAGCTTGCAAAGATGAAATGTACTGGTACCTCGTGGTAGTAAGAATGACATCAAAACCAGAGATAGGGGATTTAAAACCACACAATAAAACTCAGTTGTGTTCACTGTTGGTGTGAGAAATAGTGTGTGATCACCTTCGCAGGAATTCCAGTTTTAGAAAGCGCACAATAGTACATTGAGGGACTTCACAAAATAAAAGACTTGTAAAAAGTAAGGTGGGCCTGCCAGCTATTTTTGTACAATGAATGGCCTCTAATTCAATCGCTTGTAATCATAGGTATCCCAGCACTCCCCTATATACCTGTCTCATTCATCTCAGCCTGCTTATTAAAAAAACACAAGGAAATTGACTGGTTGTTGTGAATCAACACAAATGTAACTACTTTGTTATCAAGCCATTGAAAAGTTTTAATAGGGTCAAGAAATATTGAACGTAAAGAAATTTGTCTGAACAATCAAGTTCCTATTGCAATGAGCTGTCACTCATAACATAAATTGGCTGTAGCAAGCTATGTGAAACAGGTGCTGATGTAACAAGTCTCTAGACAGTTTGAATTTTACCATTGGGAAAAGACCAAGGAGAAAAGTGGGAATAATGTAGTGGACATGGAATGAGGACAGGGATTTCTTACATTTGTGTTGATGACAGTTTACATTAGTGGAAATTTATTTCCTGAGTAGCCATTGACCTTTTCTGTATAAAACTTTTAAGGCCCCAAGAAATAAAGCCTTTCTTCTTCTCTGACATGGCATTTTGTACTATTTCTCTAAAGGCCAATTTTCTCAATTTTCTGAAAGATGATAGTAAGATACAGTAGTTTCTAAAGATGAAACTGCCTGTGTACTTGATGAATAGAGCTGGAGGTCCCATCCTAAGACATGGACAATGATGAAGATGTTTAAAAAGTTATACTCGGTTGTATAAAGTTAGTAGGGTTGCACCATTATTTGTAGGGAGGTCATGGACACTTTTTGATGGACACTGTATTCTTTAAAAATGCTGACATATTCTGAAACATCAGTATACTTGTAGTTACAAATTATACAATGTATGTTGCATTGATTTGCGAAATAGAGAACAGAGAACAACATTGTTTCTGCTTTGAAAAAAATAACCTTTCTTGTATATTGAGCGCAGGAAAAACATTAACAACCACTTCCTGTTTCTGTGAAACTACATTTGCTTCAGGCTATTTTTATTCAAGCATCATATTTTTTAGCATTAGAAGAAGAAAAATGTGTTGTATTTTACCCTAGATTGTGTTACAAAATCAAATAAAAAGGATTTCCCTGAGAGGTCATAATTGATGTTGGTATTTTATGGTGATAAAACAAAGATTCCTGGTGTTAAAATTGCACTAAATATAAAGTTAATCCATATTTTGATATCTGTAAGGAGATATGTGATATGGAGAACCAGTAAGTAAGGTAGCTAAGAATATTCTACTACACTTGTGGTACAGAAAGACATGGCTCAAAACAAACCTGTTATTTTAAGCTTAGAATACAGAACTTTAATAAGACTGTATTTTATGAGTATTATGAATGTTGAATTTGGTTTCGGAGTTGAATATTCGTAATGGATTGTAGACATTTTATTATATTATACTCAAGGTGTTTGGCTGAATGTAAAATGTGAAATTTTGGATATTTTGTACATTGTAAATTATAAATATGTTATGCATTGCCGTGAAGTCATTAGCGCTAACTGAATACACCTGAATGTGAGAATAACTGTAGGAGACACCCTTTTAGGTATTGACCTCATAAATGTGATACATTGTTGTAAGCTGAACTTAATGTGAATACTCATTAATTATTCATGCATCATATCCGCCATTGCTGCAGCAACAGGTTATATCCCTGTGTTCACTCTACCTGCATGTATAGTAGCAGAGTACGATGGAAACTAGTCAGGTAAGAATGTGTCTTTTACTGAGTGGTCCTCTGGAAAGCTTCCCTAACATTGTATTTTTGTTTTATTAATTTAAAGCACACAGGTTGGACATATATTTGTAAGCTGGTATGTTGAGATTAAGCTATTGCAAGGCATTTTAAAATGTATTACAATTACATAAGTATATACATATACTTTGTATGTATTGCATTCACTCTGTATTCTGTTTGTAGAGTTTGTAAGTACAATTGTATTCAGCAAATGAAAGCAACTAGGATATTGGAAGCTTTGCCTCATTGACAATATTTAAATAGTGAAAATATATAATTTTATAGTTTTGGTGCTTCAGTTTTTATTGCAGAACCTGTTGTATGATTAGTTGGTTACTCATCCCACATCAGGTTGATATACTGCACTATGTATATACTTTGATACATATGTGTCACTGCATCAAACCAGGGTGAAATATTCATGTGTGCAACCGTGCATTCACTTGTTGTCTATTATTAAACAGTTTGTGGAAAATTGCTGGTACGCTTAAACCGTACAACCTTGTCAAACAAACCAGACATCAATAAATTAACTTCTAGGTGAGAATATAATGTTCATGTATGAGTTACTGTAAAAAGGATCTTGGCAATGATGTATTTGTGTGTGGGTGAACTTTCATCATTGTCACATGCAAGCCAGGACTTTAAAAAACAGCTGTGTTTGTAATGAGTTCACTAATAACAGCTGGTTAGTACATCAAGTTATCCATTTTGACTTTATGACCAAATTAAAATATATTTCCTCATGTTAATTTAACATGTTTTTGGAAAGCAATAAATTATCGATATGATTCCCAGAGACACCTTCACGTTAATAGTAAGTTGTGTTTTGAGATAAATTTTGACAGTTTGCAAATGTTTACAGGTAAGACTTGCACAGTTACATAGTCATATACCTTGGTCAGGTAAGACTTGAACAGTTACATAGTCATATACCTTGGTCAGGTAAGACTTGAACAGTTACATAGTCATATACCTTGGTCAGGTAAGACTTGAACAGTTACATAGTCATACCTTGGTCAGGTAAGACTTGAACAGTTACATAGTCATATACCTTGGTCAGGTAAGACTTGAACAGTTACTCAGTCATTCAGTCATATACCTTGGTCAGGTAAGACTTGCACAGTTACAGTCATATACATGTACCTTGGTCAGGTAAGACTTGCACAGTTACCTAGTCATATACATGTACCTTGGTCTGGTAAGACTTGAACAGTTACTCAGTCATTCAGTCATATCCCTTGGTCAGGTAAGACTTGAACAGTTACTCAGTCATTCAGTCATATACCTTGTATATAACTAATAAAATCACGAAAGTTGTGAAGTCTTGCAAGAAATTGTGGATTTGGAAATTGACATCAACTTAAAGAGACAATATAAAACTGTTTTTTCCAATCTGTAATGGCTGTACATCTAAAGAGAAGGAACCAGTAACACAGCTACCATATGGAAAACATAACTACCTGAACTAGACACTCACATTACATATGAAAAAAATACATATGAAAAATAAAAAAAAAATGAACCTGCCCCACCTATTCTGAAAATTGAGCGTCATATGCTAAGGTTGTGACTGGTGACGTTTTTACTTGAACTATGAACGGTTGGAGTTGTGGGCATTAGTATATAAATTTTATTCTTTTAGATCATGTGATCTCTGGATATGGGATGACCTCAGGTTTGACATTGTCTTTGTGGATGGTGTAACAGCTTGTGGGATGGTTTAGGGATGAATGGGAAAGAAATGGCACTAATGGACATATGTTGTCACATTTACCTGATGTAAATGAAGTGAGTTGATAACATGGTCCTCATAATATACATAGATTAAAACAGTACTATATAACAATACAGTACATTCAAACAGGCTGATACAGTGCATTTTAGTGGTAATGACTTTTTTTTCAAATTACAAATTTCATCATTATGATGGACCGCAATATATCATCATTATCAATGCATAATTCTCTCATTTGTCAAAAGAGAGATACTGTAAAATTAAAAACATGTAATATCACCAGTCTTTTTTTGTGAAAGAGATAACACCTCCCCTTCCTTCCTCCCTTCCTTCCTCCCTTTTGGGTGAAAAAATATACTTTTCATATCATCATTCCATGTGTGAATGATTTTCAAAGCTTGGGTTTAAAAATGTGATACTTTCTATCCACCAACCCTCCTGCAATAGAAAGAAACGTCCAAAGTATCTAAGATTAATTAAAAAGTGCGTTCACTGTTGCCATCTTCCATCTGCAAAAGGTAAAATACTTGTGACTTAAGAAAAAAACTTTTTCACATTACTTGCGTTCCTTTCATATAGTGATGAATTGATGTAATATTGAATTGTTCAGAATGTCATTCTGAATTATATTATTCCAAATCTTTTCACCATCCTTCTTCATGATCAATACCATCTCATTTTCCCTTGTCCATTTCCTACATAATTATCAATATTTTATTTTAATGATTTTAAGGTTTATTACTTCTCCGTCATGTGATCAGAGCTGGCTTTGTTCAGTTTCTTTGGGGAATTGTTGTTGTGGTCTTTTGATTGATCACTTTATCGCAGTACTTTTCAATTATTAATGTTTTAATATGATCACTTGTTCCACCTGATAGACTTGCTGTCTTCCCTAAGTAGATTGACACATTGTTGCTCTCATTTGCATATGAATAGTAAATTTGGTAGAATTATCAACATTGAAAAGCTAATGTGTGAATAGGCTCTGACATCAATGATTTATACAATATTTTACATGGATATTTTTTTTGCATTATGTAAGGTTGTAACTTTGTATAAGGCCAAAAAATATATATATTTGGTTCTGGTCAGCGCATGCTTGCCCTGAATACCCTCGCGTTGATCCTTTTCCCCCCGATAATTTTTGCTTTCCCATTCCTTATTTATTCCTGATATCAGGAGAACAAGCAGCTGAAATCTACCCTACATGCCAAGACTGCTTAAATATAGAGTTTCAAGAGATAAATATGATAGAACAGAGTATGTAAAGTGTCAAAAAAATGTGTATTTACTAATTTGCAAAAAAAAAAAAAAAAAAAAAAAATTTGCGTCGTCGCACCACTTTAGAAAGTTTACCCTGACCAGAACCAGATATATATATTTTTTTTGGCCTAATGTTAAAAAGCTGTTACAATTTCCAAACTTAGATGCATCTACAGTAAAACTGATCTGAAGGCTGTTACTACTTTACAACTGACATAAGATAAATGATCCATGTTGTGTACCTAGCATCTCAAGTGTATATACACAGAATACTGTTATCTGAAAACCTTTTAGTCGTCATATTGTACAATTGATAAGCCTTACTTAGATAATAAATGTACCATAGTTGACAAGTTAGCTTTATTTTGCTTCTCAGATTATACCTTTGTCTCAAAACATACATAATGATATCCCAGGTCTGTTAAAAAACGTAAATGTACATTTCTGCTATAGTGTCAACATATATATTCACCCTTTGACTCTGAGCTGTAGCATATCTATTTCAGAAATAGTGAATTCAATACTCTTATGTTTGTTATTCAGATGTAGACTGTAGCTAATGTATATATAGTTCTAATATGATGTAATATATGATATAATTTAATATAATATAAATATACTATAATTTGATATGGTGTCCTTCCTACCTCCATATTATATATAATATATATTATATTATAATGTAATTTATGGTAATGTAATACAAATAATGATAATATGAATATATGTAAATGTATATTTCATAGTCCCTTATGGTGGTTTCTAAATACACGCTACAGTTCATGTATGTGAAAAAAACTACCAGTGACAATATGCCTTTGATATACACCCAGATGTATGTTGTACGTGAAGACATCTGGTATAAGCTATAAATGAAGTAACAAGTCATGCCATTGGAGGTCGTGAATGTATGTGTACAGTGCACAGTTTGGAGTGTTGACAGGGTGTATGTTTTGAAGGTGTGTGTGTGCCTGCCTGCCTCTGTCTGTCTATCTCTCTGTGTGTATGTGTGTGTGTGTCTTTGAATAGTCAAATAAGAATGCTATTACAGATTTCTGTATGGGCAGAGACATATTTTGTCATATGTCACACCACCTGGCAAGTACCTGCATTTCCACTGGCAAGATGGAAAGGCAGGCACGGGTTATACAAAGTAAGAAGTAAGCTAATGTAAAATCCAGTCGTGTGGGGAATTTCACTTTTCCCATACCATGTCTGGTATCTTTCTATAATGGCTGTATATTTAAACCTAAAATTAGAATATAATTTCCCCACAGCGACATTGAATGTGATAGTCATGTTTTACAATGTATAGTTCAACCTTCCAAGATGGTATTGATGCGTATCACACTGCAAGAAGAATTAAAAACCAAATAAGAATTTGTGCCTGGCTTCTGGCCGTACTTTAATTAAAGCATTCTTTAGCAAAAAGCTAGGCGTGGTAGGGGAAAAGCAAGAGGAAAGCCCTCATACGACTAGATTCCAGAAAGCTACCAAGTACTACTGTACCATATAGAGTCAACTGAACAACCTGTAACATCATATGGTAATTAGGGTAAATTCAGCTGGTATGTATTATTCTTGTCCACATACACTAGAGGTCAAATTGGATAGGTGTCAATTACACAAAACTATTCATACTGATGGTTAATTAGTATTATTTAAATGTAGGATAATTAATGATAAGTCTTCAAATAGGTCACAGTCAGGAAAACACAGTCGGATTTTAAATTTAGAATGTAATGGTTAAGTTGTCTTCAGAAATCTTTGTCGCAAAGAAAGTGTAGAATACATATTTTTTTTGAGTTTATTCAAAAACATCAGTTTCTAATAATTTTAAATGTGTATAATATGTGTTCTGTTGATTTTTGCACACCATCCCTACCTTTTGTGTATTTTTCCCATATTCCTATTGTTTTCTATAGAATGGGGTGTACCATTATGTAGAGACAGGGTATGCAGGGTGAAATATTTGAAATGATGTAGGGTTAACTTGAATTGAAATAACATAACTGTCTAGTCACATAATCAGCTTTTTTTGACTGGGGAATGTTCCATTGTAATCCATTTTGTTATTCTGACTGAGTCTTTTGAAAAGACTAGCACTCCACAGGGGTTTCAGACAATACAACGCACTGCACACAATGTATACCACCTTATTTTCTAAATGACTTCCACCTGTGTGATCAGTGGGCAACATTTTGTAATTACGAGAGGCGAACATGCATATCAAATAAGACCATCAGCCTAATCGCTTTTCTCACACACACTCACACACACACACACATACCACAACTAGTAGGTCTACATATCTGCCAACTGCTGCCGCCAGACTGCTAGAAATTTGAAACTGTCCGTCTACTTTCTTTGTTGTCTTCTCGCCTCTGGAATCACTTTGGTATCATTCTGATCTGAGAATAATGAGCGTCTATCCGGTAGTGATGGAAGTGGTAAGTTTTCCATACTTATGCTCAGAAGGAACAATTGACAGAGTAACTTATCTAAGCATTCATTGTACAGCTGTTTGTACACCTGCAAGGCCTTTTAGTCAGTTAGATTCTACAGAGTACAGAATTGATGGATGGGACAACACTTGAATACAGAATGGGGAATTGACTATTTTTATCTGGCTTGGACTCACATTGATAGATTTATTCCTTATTTTTGGAATGTATAAACGCTTACAAGGCACATTAGTCATGATTCATCTCCTAGAATTCATGGTGACGTGTTACATTTTAATGAGACTACTAGTGTATGTTTGCCTACTTAGAAAAAATTCAATACATCAGATCTACATTGTATGGTTGAAATGATGACATTGTACACTTTGTCTATTCAAGTCATCACCACCCCTACTGTCATTCTCACAATTACCATCTTGTCTCGACCCCATTCCTTGCAGCCTGAAATTCCTGTCTTTGCAGGAAAGACATCAAATCTCTTTGAATAGGCATGTTTCCAGGCTGTACCCTTGCTACAAACATCAATATGTACGATCACTTCACAATATCCTTGCTCTTTCAGTAGGTACATGGATCCAGGCTGTACCCCTGCTATAAGTCTAGTTCCTATACAGTATCGTTGCGATTTATACCTTCACTCACAGTTGGCATCCTGACTACCCTGCTATAAACATAACATCTGTGTATGTTATTTCACAGCATCCTCCCCTTTATCTTTCCAGGCATTAACTTTGTTATTCATCATCTATCTAGTTTACGCCATGTACATGTATGTACATCCATCTCAGTGTACCCTCTAACGATAGCCAAATTTTGTTGTGAGTCAAAATGAGAAAAACTGGTTGTGAGTCACCACGTAGTAAGAGATGGGGGAATACCGAATTTTTGTGCGTCACTAGTAATTGTGTGCGTCAGTGGTGCGTCAAATTGGCTTAGAGGGCACAGTGATCCTTCTATACTGCTTCTGAAGTTACATTGGATTTCTTCAACTTTATCGTCCAACTTCCTAGAGTAACTCAGAAGCTTGTCGCCTCCTCCTGTCCCATTGTTGTACATTACATAAGAAGTCCTAAGTTTAGTATCTTCCAATGTCATCCTGTTTTGTTAAAAAAACATTTGCATGGATAGATGTTAATATTTTGTCTGTATTCCAAATAGATGTATTTTACTACCATTTTATCCTCAATCTCATAATTACTAATGTAATGCAAAATACATTCAGAAAATGTTGTGAGTAACCTATAGAGGGACCTTGAAGAGACTGCAGGAAGAAAACACTAGTGAACTCCTTGATAAAAGTTAAGGGGGGTCATGGAGTGGCCCATAAAACTTAGGCTACATGCAAAAGTAGTTAGTAATTGCTACTGTTTTGATGATAGAATACTCTTTAAATACTTTCCATGTTAGCTCTGAGAAAGATAAACTTGGGTATACTCTCAGCAAGTACAACTTATGTGAAGTGTTGGATATATTAGTGCCACAGTAAATGGGATCAGTTTTTAGTTCAGGACCAACTTTAAAAAAAAAATGTTCAGGTACATCATGTTTTTCACATGAAATGTTGATTATGTGACCCAGCATTAACTGTATTGCATAGGCAATATGTATGACAAGGTTTTATAGTGTCAAACTTAAAGGTTAGCACAGTTTGGTATTAAAATTTAGTTGTGAAAGACAGAGCTATAGATACAACTGGTCCAGAATGAGAGTAATCCTGTGTAATCCTTATGGTTCCACTGATAAGATAACACTTATGCGAAAACCTGGGATTGAAACTGTAGCCTTTAATATCAATCAGGAATACTTGCTGTCATGTCATACAGAATATTAACTTTCAAACAACATGCCAGTTACCAGAGTAGTTTGTGTAATTGATGAACTGTGTTTCATTAGAGAAAAAAAAAAGAGTCTTTGCTCCGAATCCAAAATGAAATGTGGGAAATTCGTAGCCATTTGAAGTGAGGAGAAATACTTCAGAAATTACAGCATAAAAACTGCCAGTTCTGAAAAATGAATGAAATTGTTAGTGCAAGGCTTTGTGTGGTGTACGCTGCCAGTCAAGAGAACAAATGAATTTTTAATAAACTTAATTCAAAAGAGAAGATCCCCCGAGACAGAAAACAATGACAAAATGGAACTAATTTTGCTAAGTATCCAAATATTGGAACAAATTAATACCAAGGTAAACAGAGCATAACCCATAATCTTGATTAATACATGTATGTTTAGTGAATTGTAAGGAAGTGGGTGTTGGCTGACGACAGTGAGAAGAACTGTGTGATGAACAAATAGCAGATACTGCTAGTCAAGGGACCATCTAGTAGGATATGTATGTTGTTGTACAAAGCTGTAAGTGAATTAGGCCAGTTGTGTAGGGAATATTGAATAATAAATGGGAACAAAAATGAGATAGATATATAAATAAAGAATAAAATGACAAACACATACAAGAAACTGTCTTGTACAGATAGACAATAACAAGTGTCAGATATCTTTCCAAGATACAATATATTCTCTCTTCAGTATCACAATGGGTATTGGGATGTTACATGTACATGATATATTGAAATGTACTGAGTGATGGTTTATCATATTTCATTGGGGGTGTTGAAATATTGCATGACATGCTGTACATATAGATTTAGTTCAGATGTCGTGTTTGTAGGTGTGTTTTCATTGACAGAAAAAAGAAATCTGCACGAGAAGTGTACATGAAAAATGAATGGAATGAAGAAATAGTAAATAAACTAAAGAATATATGTTATTAGGTGTTATTCCCCAATATTTTTCTTCTTTAAGTCAAGGAAATATGAGTGACCTAAGGGGTCTTTGTCACTGTTCATCTAATAATAGTAATATTTGACAGGACCGTTGGGTCAGGAGTATTTTCGGGCTGCATAAAGAAAATATTGGAGGTATACCAATGCCAGTAATATAAAAGAAAAAATGGGGGAAAGTAAAGTCAATTTTGAATGTTTTGACTCGTGAACACAGCAGCTGTTGTCGTGACATAGATGTGTGTTGTCGTGATGTAGAACAACCAGGGTATAAATTCCATATTTTTTTGTTCACCTTGTAAATATGGTTACATGTACATGTATACCTTATTGTATTGAACAAACCAATACACATCCAGGCAGTAGGCACAGTTATTACTTTATGCATGCTGTATATTTCATATCTCAATGTTGGGAAAACATATACTGCACATGTGTGTGTACCAAAAATAAAACATCATGATGACAATGTGTTGATACATTATACTGTGCAGTGTTAGCAGTTGTGTGTGTCTGTTATACCAGACATCACATGGTATGAATTAGCAATAGTCCATGACACACCACTCAGACTTCATATCTCGACTACAAAATTATGAGATCATATACCAATGGAAATCAATATAAAACTGTAGCAGAAATTGTTTATTTTTTTATTTATTCATCTTTCATATACAAACGTCATTTCAGAACTTAGCACCGTTCTCCCATTAAGCCCTAATACAAGATGTAGAAATCAACTCAAACCTACATGTACCACAGATGGACAAAAAAAATAAACTAAAAAACTTGGACTGGCACAAAAAATGTTACACAAGACAAGATGTTACTATGAAAAGGAAAGACAGCAAATTGAACTAGTAAACTAAATTATTCACTATATTGGAAGTTAAATACAAGCACTTCTTGTACATCATACAATATACATATACTAACAAACTATACCTTCTGTATTGTATCTCATTTTGTTCGTACTCTATGTATCTCCTCATGGGGGCATCAATATTACATAGATTGCTTTAAATTGACATATATTGTGTATGAAAGGTAAGTGGAACTTATACATACTATCAAACTGGGAATAATGTACAAATTATTTAGCAATGAAACAAAAACAAAAACATACATGGTAGAAATAAATCTAGTATGTTTGATATTGTATATATGGATGTTGTATACACAGCTATAATCAAGAGAAGAGGTTTTTGCAAGGAGTAGTTGCTTGGAGTGAATTTACATGTAATAGTCTGTCAAATAGGAATGCTGTATATGCCCTACAGTGATGGGATAAAATCAACCCATGGGCCAACTGAGTGAGAAATGCATCCCGAAGAGACTTGTATCATTCACTTTATATTACATTGCTCTTGTTCTCTTTTGGAGTGGAACTGTACTTTGAATGACGATTTTACTTGGATGAAAATCTACGTGTTGAACAAGAAATATTCATTGAAGTTGATTCTGCAATATATATTTATTGACGAGTGATATTTCATATTTACTTCTAGTATTGTTGGGGTATTGATTTTAATTGTAAAGGCATGTTTAGAAATATAGGCTTTCAAAAATAACCCTAATGTCAACATTGTTTGAGTTTTGACTGATTTTTGAAATATGTACGTATTTTTTTGTGCTGAAAGAAAATTTAAGTAGAAAATGATGTTTTCACAGCATTGACAATCAATAAACATGTCTTTCTTTAGGAAACTAATCAGGACACACTTTTATGGTGAGAAACTTGAAAATTGATTAAAATACATTATGTACCTCTCATTATCAGCAAAGCTGATAGATTTTGTATACTACATGTGTATGTGTATCATATGTACTTTTGTCTCTGTCATACATGGTAATACCAGTGAAACCTACAAACTGTAATTAATGATTTTGTTGCATGTACAGTTGTCATAGTATCACACTTCATTCCTGTAAAGTATATACTGTAGATTAAATAAAAGAAATACAGTCTGCAGTCTGTATATCATGAATCCATTGTATTCATTTGTGTAAACCTATATATGATATTTTACATGGATGGAATGTTGTCAATTTATAAAGAAAGCTGATTTGGGTAGAGATGTGCTGACTTCAAAGTCTAAGTTTAAACTTTGGTTATTACCAGGGACCTCCCAGGTGCTTTGAATATTTTCCTGCTCATTCCAAAGTGCCATTCTCCTCAGATGTGTTAACTTACATATATTTTCAAAGGCAGGTGTGATAATTAGTATAATTATATTATGCACTTGGTAACAACCAAGAACAATAGAATGTTTTGTAGTGGGTTGCAGTTTTTTTTGTGCTGGCTATTTTAGATGACTGCTGGATGAGGCCTTCCACTGCAGACCGGTGTGAGGAGGTCCCTGATTACCACATTTTGTGTTTGGTTCTAGATGTCTTCTGTAGTATAACACATGATGTTCATATTAATCTTGCGTAGTTGTAATATACACACTTCCGGTATGTGGCCATAGAGGGAACACTCTTAAATATTTTGTTGCTGCAGTGACATCAATGCTTTGAAAATAACTTAATATTCATGTTGTGGGCATATTTGTTAATGTCTTTACATGTTGGGAATACAAATTAAATGTTACTATCTGGAATATCTATTGTACTTAAATAATTTAAAGCATGATATGGTCTTGTAGGTTTGATATCGTCAGGCCAAGGCTGGTCACTTAGTAAGTTAGTATGCAGTGTTTTAAAATCAGTGTGACAGGAATTGTGTGTGTTGGGGGGGGGGGGGGGTGTTATGGTGGTGTGTATAGTGAACAAAGTGAGTTGTGTTGTAAGGAGGAAAAAGTACAATGTATAAGGCAAACAACTAATGTTTGTCGTTGAATCATTTGGCTGGTGATAAAGGCTTTGTACACTTGTGTCATAAATTAAGGGGGGGGGGTTTGATGATATGATACGGTGTGTAGATGTTGGTGGGGGGGGGGGTTGAGGATAGAATACAAATGTAGATGTGTAGAGGTTTGGAGGGGTATAGGATAGGTGTGTGTAGACGGGGGGGGGGTGTTGACAATACAAATATAGATGTTTGGAGGGGTTGAGGATAGGATAGGTGTGTAGATGTTGGGGGGAATTTGAGGACAGAATACAAATGTAGATGTGTGTAGGTATTTGGAGGGGTTGAGGATAGGATAGGTGTGTATAGATGGTTGGCAGAAGGTAAAGGGTAGGGAGGTTGAGGTACAGTAGGATAGGATGTGTGTAGACAGTTGGGGGGGGGGGTTTGAGGATAGGATAGATGTGTATAGACGTTTACATGGGACAAACATCTCAACTTCCAGGCAGTGTCTTGTGAATAGCATACAGAGTTTTAACAATAGAGGATCAATTTGAAATGAATTGCATAGAGCTGTGTTAAAAAGATTGCAGTCTGTCTAATCAGAACTATGATAAGACATGTTATAGTAACAATGTGACTTGAATACGGAGTTCAACACTGTTCACCAATTATACCTTGCTAGCTATGTTCACATTTGTGTTGCACCCAGGAATAAATGACAGTTATGCACTATCCATTGTGACATGCATGTACCTAGACAGATAAAGATCCTTTAATTGAAACGTATCTTACTATGGAATAGAGAAGCTGATACAAGAGATACAACTTCACAGATAGCATCATTACTGTTGCTATGGCAACAACAGGGAGGCTTTGAATTGATCAAATAAAAGTTTGAAATGGCTTTATACTGATATCTCCTTCATGTCGTGTAGTTAATACAGGTAACACTTGTCTCTTGCCATAAACAAAAAGAAATCACTAATACTGAAGTAAAAATAAATACATTTAGCCATGTACATGTTTGCTGTACAAATGTGGAATGATTCCATGGTAAAACTAATATTTCAGAATTTGAAACACTGGAAATATTAGGATAATTATTGAGACATTTATAGATTTTTTATGGCCCATGCATGAGTAAGCAATGTTGGTTTGAAATAAATGACATGCAAGACATGCGTACAGGGACATGAAAGTATATATTTCGATCAATCTAAATTGTCAACTACATCACATACAATGTACACATGTAGTTGTATCACTTGTGTATCTGATTCAGTAAATGTTATGAAACTGGAATGGTAAATAATAAATAACTTGAACCACGATATACGTATATAGTGTAAAGCTACATGTATGTGGAGGTGAACAGTTTGTGTTGAAATTATTGAAGTGCTATGTCTATACAGAAATGTTATTGCTGACATATTGATGCAAAATAAATGATTGATTAATCCAATACGTTATTGAAACCTGTCAAAGGAGACCAAGAAAGGTGCTGTGGGTTGGGATATTGTTATCCATTCAATTTTGTTTTGCAGTTGTGTAGTTTGTACATAATTCCATAAATGTGTAGTCTTTATCCAGTCATGCATGCAAACCCACATCTTACATGTACCAGTTTATCTTTGTTTACATAGAACATTGAAATGGAGTGCAAATTAGGAAATGGTTTCCATATTTACCATAATATTAGCCAGGGAACAATTTCAGTGCTACTATTTTCAACACCTTTCCATCGACTGTAAAAGACAGGAGAGTCTAGATTTCAAGTTACAATGTTGTACCTGGATGGCATCCAGAGATAGTAAAAAACTGTAAAAGACAGGAGAGTCTGGATTTCAAGTTAAAATGTTGTACCTGGATGGCATTCAGAGAAGGTCAAAAAAGGCTTACTGTTGAGGGATTTCACACAGACTGAGGATTCGTCGTGTGGTTTTAGCGTTTGCCTTTGAATTTCATGTGTCATTTATTCTGCTTTCCTGGAGATTTAGAGCCTCCAATGGATGACAGTCAGTAATTGATAGAATAATAAAGACAGCAGTATCAAAAGTATTTTATGTTTGTATATCTGCTGACAGCTTTTGAAATTAAATGCAAAAAAAAGTGGCTGTAAGAACAACAATGTTTGACCAAAACAGCATTCTCTATATTAATTACACATAGGCTGTACATTTACAGATTTTGACACATTCATCACATGGATTGATGTTGAGACTTGAGTTACAATAATACCATCGTAGAAGTTGTGCACTAGAGTTAGTGAAAAATGAAAAAATACAAATTGATGTGATATCAAGAGCTTGATTGCATAGAATTGTAGATGCTATAAAATTACGGGAACAGTCAAAGGTATTTGATAAAAGGGAGATAGGCAGAGAGATGTGCTCTAAGTTTGATGGATGATATAACAGATCAGTAGGTAACACCCCTATGACTTGAAATGGTATGTGCCAAGATCAGTGTTTCTTCCGAAGTGTTGTCTACATGGTTACAGATACTGATAATGCTTTCCACGGCAGAGCCACAAATCTTATCCTTCCAGACAAGCTTACTCTTTCCAAGGAAAAGACCATTGGTAAGATGACCACTTGTTTTACATTTTGTCTGCTGTTATATCACCATCATAGAACAGTATACTAGTGTGTAGATACTTCTTTTATAAGGTAAATAAACAGTTATGCTAGTAGAAAGGACAATGGAATCATTCACTAGATCATTCATACTTCCACAGGTTTGATGATGTTTATGAAATTGAAATTAGTGATGTCCGTATTTTTTGAAATTAAAAATATCGATAGAATGAATGTGTTTTCAGATGGAATTGTAAAATAGAGATTATTTGTGGTCTGGTAAAAAATATCAGATATTAATAAGTCACAATATTGATGTTATGAATGTCATGAAGTATTCAGGTCAGAGGTGAGAGAGAAAGACTGCCCACCAGTGTGCCTTCAAAGCACCACTGTGTCACACACAATTTCTAGTGACGCACCAAAATTTCTTACTATGTGGTGACTCACAAGAAATGCCAGTTTTTATCATTTTGACTCACAGCAACAAAATTTTGTTATCATTAGAGAGTGCCCACATTGCTACAACTGTGTCTTTCTGTCAAGAAAGGTTAGTTGTTAGCCATTACAGGAATGATAGAAGCTAGCATCAGGTTTCAAGTATCTAACAAAGAGAGACAGATAGTGAGCCCAAATGATATGTTGATGTTGTAACAAAGATATGATTTGCTGCCGTCAGTCGTTGACCTAGGTCAACAATATATAAAAATATATTAATAGACAGACTTTATTAAATAGCTTAATTGTGAAAAACATAATGTCCATAATGTTGCTTTATTGTGAAGTCTGCATCTGTTGTTCTTTTCTGATGTCACAACAACTGAAATATTAGGTCTCTACCATGTATATAAAATTTTGACATCTCATGAAATATCTAATCATATAAAAGATGAGAGAGAAGGAATTAATTTATGTTTGATAGTGAGTAATTTTGTAGGTTTGCCTGTATTGGAGCCTGGAATCAGCTGATTGAGATTAATGAAAATAGCTAAATTATGACAAGTACATGTAATATAGGCTTATATGAGTCATGTGTAGTTGTCACAGTGTATTGCAATACCTCACCTCTGTCTACTAGGACAATTCACAGTTATAGAAAATTTAGAAGTAGAAAAATAAATATATAATATGAGATTCTGAACTGTTAAAGTCATTCCTTTCATAAGGTCTCAAAGAGGAGGGTGTGTACTTTCTTTTGTATGTAGCTTGTCAGCTGTGAACAATATTGTAATATTTTAGAAATTAGAGTGCATTATTAGATATCCATGACTAATGACAATCAGCCATGTTAAATTTATGAAAATAAATTATATATTTTCATGATACCATGCTAATTTTCCATTATTTTGCATAAATTGTATAAGCTGATATAGTTCTTGACAGAATTTGTCCTTGTTTTTTGGAACAGCTGGCAGGGAAGTAGGGATCACATGTTGTGATATTGACTTTTGTTGAATATGTCAGTAAATGTCAATAAATATTAGAAGTCAAAAACTATGTCTCTTTCTAATAGTCTGTCAACTCAAGTGCATGTTGAATTGAAAACCTATTTTGGTCTCTATCCACTGGTATATTGTATCTTTCACCAAGATGTACACAGTATGCATGTACAAAGACACACCCTACATACATGTATTGTATATAACATGCACTTCTTCTTCCTGGCACATATTTACACAAATTACAATCGTATGAAACAAAGGTAAACTCTGACTGCATTGCAATCAAAATATAACCTTACTTGACTCCCAAGCATGCATTATCATAATTTTGTTTGATTTTCTCTAGTTGTGAGTCATAGGGGAAATGAAACTGAAAACATGTAATGTACTATGATACATTGATAAGATACAGTGTACTGTACTGTGGCTGGTTGACATCCTCTGTATTCTCATGGAATCCATAGTGTCTGATATCAGGAAAAGTGTTTCTTGGATTAATTAATTTGATTAATAAAGATTCTAAAATTGTAATGCTATAGTAGTGAAAATGGTGTGTACAATTACTTGTCAATCTGTAGATGGTGTGAAAACTCAAAGTGCATGCAGTCTGTTTTCCTGTGTTTGTAGCTTTTTATAACGGACTAGTAAGTGGTCATTGAAGTGTAATGGCAAAATATGGTACTTAGGTCAAATAGTGCACTATATAAACTGTATGTAGCACTCTAATCGGCTTGCCAGATTGTCCAATATAGGTTTTACATGCCTTGCTGTCTTTATTGATAAATTTGTATGGTTTAGAGGCGGAAGTAATTCCTTGTTGCCATAGTTTTCATTCAAATGCAGGTGGAAGGGAAATAGAAAAGGGAAGGTAATCTATTCCAGTAGTGCCTGCTCTGTTTGTGTGAAATTGCTTTGCACAAAGGTAAAGTGGAGTGTTATTGTGGAAGAGGTTTTAAGTTATTGACAAGTATATTGTACAATATATGAGATATTTTGGTAAAGGTGATGTTACTGACAAGTATATTGTACAGGGTATATTTTGGTAAAGGTGATGTTATTGACAAGTATATTGTACAATGTATGAGATATTTTGGTAAAGGTGATGTTATTAACAAGTATATTGTACAGGGTATATTTTGGAAAAGATGATGTTATTGACAAGTACAAATGTATATTGTACAGGTATATTTTGGAAAGGTGAAGTATCAAGGTATTGAAATTGAGTTCAAATGGAATTTCAACATGTAAAGCCCCAGGGAAATATGGAGTAGCAATGAGGGACTTTGAGCTTAACATGTTATTTTAGATTCCAAACTTGATATTGTCAGTTCAAAGAAGTATTATGTGTGAAGTACAATTTACAAATGTACTCGGACAGAAGTTCAACACGCATGTCTTTGTCTTCAGGTCTAATTTCACTATTAAAAAGGAAGAGACTGTACTATTACTGTAGCACCATAAGAACTATGTACTATTAAATCTCCAGAGATTGCAAGACTGTTTGAACCATGGATTGAAATTGATATAACCAGGCTGTTACATAGACTGTCATAGCGTCATGGGAAGCCTCTACTTGTTGGAATTGTATGTAATATCTCACATAGCAATTATACATGTTTAGCTTTAGGGAGTTACCAAGGCATAAAAAACATCCCAACCTCAGTGCCTCGAATACTCTTGTCAGACATGCTCGGACTACACAAGTACCATGTACAGTCTACACCGTACACTGTAAAGTTGATAGGTTCACTCTCTTCTTCTGTCGAAACTGATGTTCAAAAATGTGTTCATGTTGTGAACTGAAAAGTCAGTGATCAAATGTTGAAAGGAAATGGTTCAAAAATGTAGATTGACGCTATTAGTTGACATGTCTAGTAAGCAACTGGAGTTACATTAGGATGTTGCAGAGGATATCAAGTGTTGTGGTTACAGCGGTATCTTAGCAACAAGCAGTATTTCAAATCTTGATTGTACCGTATGAGGGTAGGTCCACCATACACACACATGTATGTACAAGTGGTGTAAAGTATACAAGACCACACACACATACATGTACATACAACATTGTGATGGCAACAGTAAAGAAATGGTCTATAAAATGCAATGTCACATATTAAAGTGAAATTTTTAATGATAATTGATAGAGTTTCTTTGGAACCAGCCTCTAAAGAGATGTAGAAAGAATCTGAACGGTTCAACTGCCTTTACATGTATTTTTGCAGTGAAAGTGTTACTGTTAGTTCAGCATTAAAACATGACTTTATACTCATTATATAGTCTTGTACCAGCTACAAGATAGACTGCCAGGTTTGGTGAATGCCTCATGTACAGATTGGAGACTAGCTTCATATGTAACATTAGTTCAGGGTGATTGACTAGAGTAGAAGAGACAAGTCAAATGAATATCTAATTATTGTACTGATGTCTAGATGTGGAATCTCCAAAGTTTTACCTTAGTCACCTTTAGTCTGTCAGTGAAATATCTAATTATTGTACTGATGTCTAGATGTGGATTCTCCAAAGTTTTACCTTAGTCACCTTTAGTCTGTCAGTGAAATATCTAATTATTGTACTGATGTCTAGATGTGGATTCTCCAAAGTTTTACCTTAGTCACCTTTAGTCTGTCAGTGAAATATCTAATTATTGTACTGATGTCTAGATGTGGAATCTCCAAAGTTTTACCTTAGTCACCTTTAGTCTGTCAGTGAAATATCTAATTATTGTACTGATGTCTAGATGTGGAATCTCCAAACTTTTACCTTAGTCACCTTTAGTCTGTCAGTGAAATATCTAATTATTGTACATTGTGTAGTGACACTGTGATCCTGAATATTCATAGTGGTGCCTCAAATCGCTTGTCACCATCTTGAGATTTGAAGCCACAGGTACATGTAACACCTAAACTAGTATTGTACACTGATTCTGTATCATGATAATGATGTAGATGTTCATGTACAGTGGAACTTCATGTACTTCCCAGGACAAAGAAACAGTACATGTATGCTACAGATGTATGAACTGGTCTAGGTACAACCCATGCAGTCTTTCAGAAGCACTTACCCTGCATCACACTATATGAATGACTCGTACAAAGTGACTAATAACTGTCAGTATTTACAGGCTTCCCTATCAGTGGAACATATTTAGCAAAATGTAGGTCAGAAATTACATCAAAGGAATAATTTGTAAATTGCATCGTTGGAAAGAGTTAATAACAAGAGTTGTCATGAATACAATATTGTTAGGACCAACTTATTAGTTGAATACAAAACTATGAATATTTACCATGTAAATGAGCAGTCAAAAAATAGTTTGAACCTTTGACTAAATTTGCACCATACCTTGTAAACATAATCAGGTCATTTACAAAGTATGGAAAATTGTGCATGAAGCAAATGTACGTCACTTACTCAATTATGAGGAAAAAACGGTGCCATTTGAACTGACAACATTGGTGCTCACCCCCACCCCCTGCTTCACTTGCTTTCATTTCAATCAGGTATTTGTAGTGACCAGGGATAGAGGAGATAAATTCACTTGATTAGTGATATACTTGGATAGTTGAGAAATTAGTAGGATAGATTTGTAGTAATCTATTTTAAAAGGGCAATCCATACACTACCTTCATGTTCCTCTAGGGACATACTTAAATTTTGCTGCCCACGACTTAATGCAGGCAATGAGTTAAGTGTACTTCCAAGGACACACTAGGGTATCTTTTTAGTAGTAATGCAAGTTTATACACGTATGTTGTAAAATCTGTTGATGTTGAAAGTAGAAATGCTGTAACATTACAACATACATTGTATTTGCTGCAACTTGTGCAAGGACATTATTATGTATTGATGTACATGTAATAGCTAAGGACTGAAATAGTACCATGTATGATTTGCTATATTAATCTGGGATAGGTCTGTTTACTAACAAAGCACAAAGTGAACCAAAATAAATTTTCATTTGAACCAAGTGAATATAATTGTTTTGAAATGGATTTAGGAACATTTTCTGTTTACAAAAAATTTACATTAGTGTTCTCTTACAGTTGTGGATATGTTAACTGACAATAACACAGGTAGAATAGATGTCCAGTATAGAGGATAGAAAAGATCATGATATCCAAAACAGTAGATTACATCTTGTTGCTTTTATCAACAAACATGTTTGCTCATTGGGAAAATGGCAAAATACAAATGTATATGTTGCTTGAAGTTAATACATTGTACATGGATTGAGTGTAGCAATATGTTGTACTACAAGTTGTACCCTGTTGTGTAGGATGTGATTGAAAGGGATTGTTTTGTAATAAATGTGACTGATTTGTAGTGTATGTACATGGTTGACGTGGTGTGGTGTGGTGTTGTGTTGTGTTGTGTTGTGTGGTGTTGTGTTGTGTGGTGTTGTGTAATGAGGTATGAATTGTTGCTAGATGATGTTATGTGTAGTGAAAATGTGAGGACACTTTCATGTATTTTCTGTGAAAAGGAAGTTTGAATGTGATGAGTTGTGACTTGCACATTTCTATCATGTTGCATGTCTCTCATATTATAAATGAAATTAATCTTGCCCCAAAGCCACAAATCTGTTTAAATTAGCCTACATCTTCATGACATACATGTAAAACTTACAAGGGTATACATGTAAACTGATACTTGTTGAATGTTTAACCTTGTTCATGTTACTTCTGTATGCACTTGTGACATTTCTTCTAAGTTCTAATTCTTTTGCCATGTTGACTTCTTAATTACTGATTCTTACCTAAACCAGACTTCTGAAACCCCTGGCTTTCTTTCTATGTGTTTTTTCACATCAATCTTCACCCTACCCAGTTTATGAATTTTGTTGTACTAAATGAAAATAATTTGAATTTTCAGCAGCAAGATGTTGTACTCCACCTAGAGTTTGATTGTAGTATTAACTACAGAGTTGAAACATTAATACTTCAAATATCCTTTGCTTTCACAGATCTCATGTAGGACAGACAACTCAATATGCAATATTTCACAACTAAAAAGGGCTTAAATCTTTGGGTACTGCTATGTCAACTCAGCTACACAATGTATTTCAAGTGACATGACATTATAGACAACAGATAAAAAATGAAGGTTAAAAGTTTGTAAGATATCAGATGCAAATTTATGGTGTTCATATTTGGCAAAGATATCTAGCCTGTAGTCATATTATAAAAATATTTACATCTCAATAAACCCAAGTTTGAAATTATTCCAATGTAAAAAATTTGGCCTCTTATGCAAATTGTTCAATTTTCAAAGATTTATAAGAAGAAAATTATGATCAGTGAATATGTGTCCTTTAGCATTGTGAATATTGCAGATTGAAAATAATTTTGTGACATACTAATTTTCATAATTTACTAATGATGAAGTTGGTTTCTACTTTTCCCTTGCTATTTTACAGAGAGGTTCAGATGAGTTGATTGCTCAGTCCACAGGACAGAATGGAGCCACAGCCATAGCTAACGCAATAGCTGCAAGTCCCACAGGGGGCATATCACCAACCAATTCCAATGATGCCAAAAAGGTGAGCATAAAGTGGTTTGTTCACAGCATTCCTATTGACACCCTCGTCAAAATATCATATGCATAAAGAATTCCTGACGTAACCTTCCTATCCCAGCCGTGTTAAAATTACATGTAGGCTAGGTGTCTGCAAAGAGCATATGTTTGGCCCACCATTTATATGTGGGCATATAAACCACCTACATCATAGTACATGTATAAACAGATATGAGGGTTATGCAAATGTCCAGGCACCTGGCTATCAGCCCTTATATTAGGCTCACATGTCCATAAGGTTGTGTGTACATCTTGGTCCTCTAGCTGACGAACATTAAAATGTTGTCAAAAATTTCAAGTACTGAATTTCTTTGCTGTGTTTTTAACAAATGATTATATTTATACATAGTTTACCAACACAGATAAACTTTTATGTGAATTTGTCTCTGAATCATAATTTCATATAAATTGTTAGTGGTGCTTTGAAAGATGAAAGAGTAGAAATTACAAAAACTTGTCCATGTCCACAATTATGCTACCAGTAAGCAAGGTGTCATTGGGAATGCTGTGGTTAGACTCTTGGAGTATATGTAGCAGTTACCATTATGATATGATGATCCATTTCTCATGCCAAACTGTTCAAATTTATGTATCCTCCGTCAGATTTCAATTATAACTTTTCAGAGGTATTTGGGAAGTAAACTGATGCAGCTACAGTTTGATATTGATTTCCATCGGGCTGATAGACCACTAACTTAAAAATTTGGTAGTCTATATACAGTTATGATGGATAGTTTTTTAATATTATATGCCCTGGACTACTGTTAATTTTGAGACCTAACTTTCTATATATAAATGTTCTATTGTAATCATGTGTATTATTGTGTAAGTGTAATTTGGATGGTTTGTATTAACCTTGAAATTATGCATAACAACACTAACCAGTACAAAAACAAAACGAAAATATATTTTTCTAAGAGAGAAAAAGCGCAGGTGGAGAAGAAGGAGACATTGAATCCATCACACTAATAGTGTATACTAGTACCTGCATATATGCCCTCTAACGATAGCCAAATTTTGTTGTTGTGAGTCAAAATGCGAAAAACTGGGATTTCTTTGAGTCACCACATAGTAAGAGATATGGGAAGACCAAATTTTGGTGCATCACTAGAAATTGTGTGCATCAGTGGCACGTCAAATTGGTTTAGACGACACATTGTATGTAATATTATGTTGGCAAGGATGTTCACATAAATTAGAATAAAAGTATAAACATGTTCATTTTCACAACCTAACCATAAGGTTTATTGATAAGTTATATGAACCGATACATTACATTGTTAATAACTTGTCAGCTGATTGACAGCAATGTGCTGTATCTGATGAATAGTCAACCTATCTAGTCTTGTCAAACACATACTAATGTATAATATGATCTTCCGGCTAGCTTTAAATCTTTATTTTATGAAGTTCAAATACTATACAATCAAAATCACCTGCCATTTATTTCCTGACTGAAATCGTAACATTGAATGATATATGCAGTAAAAAGATCTAAAAGTTACAACACTGGTAATCCAGCCTTCGGTTTACTAAGATAGCCATAAACTAAATCTATTGTTCATCACTGTAGTAGATTACACAAGTGGGTGTTGGTGTTCCTCTGTTGTGTGATTCTAGTCGCCATATGATCAACATAGTATAAACATTTGAAGTCCCAAAACAGCACTGCAAGTCCATGGAACTCTAAGTAAACTAAGTTTTCAGAGAACACCTCCCTACTGAGACTATAATACAAACCAACATCCATTCAATAGCTTATCACAGTTGTATTAACATGTTGTGACAATTAGTTTTAGTTTGTGTCTATCTTGGAAAACCTGAAGGCTCAACTACCAGGGTGATAATGAAATAAAGAGTGAAATCATTTCCAGTGTGTATAATGGCATCTTGACAATGCAGTGTTGTTTTCAAACATTCTTTGTATTGTGTGTCCAGCTGAGTCAGTGTTGCTTAGCTGTATGCTGTGAACCGAATGTCGTCATCCACAACTGCTGAGTTGGTTAGGATGACACAGTTAGTTTATCTAGCAATAGAATTGTGTAAATATAGAGACATGTACATTACAGTCACAGAGAAAGGTTTAGTCTGAATAACTTTATATATGAAAAAATAAAAATAAAACTCAAATAGTTATGTCTGACAATAGTCTAAATAATATCGTCTGGTATGCCATATTATTGCATTTTATTTGTGATATTGCAAGAATGTACAACATTGATTTGTCTGTTATATTTTATCAGTATATTTTGTCTAGTTGTGTTGATGGTGACATGTAGACCCTTGCCATAGGAAGCCATCATATTATTCATTTGAGTACACATGCATGTATGCATGTGATATATATATATATATATCAACAGCTGTATCGTAGATGTGCCATATTGTGTTTTTTTTTCATCTCCTGCCATCCAACCTGTCACCTCTTGTCTTTCTGATTCCAATAGACTATTGTTTCTTTCTTACTAATCCATGCACATGTAATGGTGTACAGAGCAGTGTAGTGGTTTGTGTGTGTGTGTGTGTGCGCGTGTGCGTGTGTGTGTGCGCGCGCGCGCGCGCGCGCGTGTGTGTGTGTGTGTGTGTGTGTGTGTGTGTGTGTGTGTGTGCGCGTGTGTGTGTGTGCATATGTGTCAGTCATGTTCTGATAGTATAGTATGTGTGTGCATGTGTCTATGTCCATCTGTCTGTCTCTGATGATATTGTCTGATGGTACATTTGTATATTTGGCATGGTGTGTGTCTGTGTGTGTGTGTGTGTGCGTGCGTGCGTGTGTGTGTGCGTGTGTGTGTGTGTGTGTGTGCGTGTGCGTGTGCGTGTAATATAAATGATGGCTGCATAGCCAGGTGGATTTGTCTGTATACCTGAGGGTCATAGTCTGAATGAGTTATGGGAATTTTTTTTTCACATCTGTTAGTCAGAAATGATATTTGTGTGGTCATATAACTACGTACCAGTCCATATTTCAAGAAGAAATAACAGTTGTAAGTTGGGTCTAAATGTGATAGACATCATGTGATCTGTATGTAGCTGTTACCAGGCCTTGGTGGAATACACTCTAAACCGGATGGAAAAGCCTAGTTTGTTAGACAGACACATGGTAGGAGGTGTATACATCACAGCCATGACCTTTAACCCCAGTGATTCCCAACAGTTGAAAATATAGAAAGGTTAAAATATAATCATGTTGTGTGATTGATCTGAAAATGACAAATATGGTGGCTGTCAATCAAAATTTATCACATGTTACCGGCAACAATGATAAGTAGGTGAAATGTACATGTACGTTAATTAAAGTCAAGTAATTACCATAACCCATACGGTTCATTACAATCATACTGTAATTACTCGAACAAAAAATTAGTCAACGTTTTCAGTCATTTCAACTTTTGCAGTAGAGCTTTGAATCATGAATAAATTGAAAGTGTAAAGTCAATTTGGCTATTGTGTTTACAAGTTTAATTAAGGAAATGAGAAATGGAAGGTACAAATTTTTAAAAATAAACCTGGCAGTGCTATTCAGTGCCTTGGTAAATTAGCATTGATTGTCATGATACCAGTAACAGTGTACACAAGTAGTTAATACCAGTATACTATTAGTCTTTACTAAGTGGTCGTTTGGATAAGGATTGGGTATTTATTTAAGCAATAACCCCCGCCGAAGGCGGGTATACACTCGATTTTGGTACAATTCGCGACATATAGCACGAGCCGAATGGCGAGTGCTATATGGAGCGAATTGTACCAAATTCGAGTGTATACCCGCCTTCGGAGGGAGTTATTGCTATTATATTATATCAAAATATGTGTCTATTTCTTCTAAATGTGATTCTGTGGTTATTTATATGCCTGAAAAGGCGAATTCACACGTACAGAAAAAGATCGTCTGTAATAAATCGTCGGGAACGAGCATATTTTGATGAGTGGATACGTTCATGTCGCCCAAACACACACACACACACACACTGCATTTACACAAACCATACACTACATTGCATTGCATTGATAAATTACTTTATTTACATCATATAAATAATGCACAACGAAAACGCGTTGAAAACTAGCAACGAAGAAAACGGGGCAAGGGGTCAAAGAAAGTAACAATTTTGTTTGGATATTTACATAAGAACAATACAATCTTGTACACTGCTAAAAATAGATGTCTCGGCGTTGAATCAGTGGAATCGGAGAAAGCTCGAGACAGTAAATCAGAGACGCGACGTTACACAGTCTACTTTAATTTAATGGTTAACAAATTGAACATTGACTGAACCTGAATATGTACAGTTTTGAAATAATCCTGACGCACTTGACTGGTGGTTAAAAGTTAAATTGGTGTTGCTTGATTCAACGAGAGCTGGACGCCGAGACGGCTCGTTGCATGGGAGAACTTATACCTTATCAGCCATGGCCAGTGATGTTGAAGCCACTGATCGATCGTTACTTTCGATCGCAAGGTCATCAGTGGAATTATTTGGACTACTGTAACCCAAACTATTGGACAGGATACCTGACATACCTTTACTCTGAGGAAGTGTTAACTTATTGGTATAAGAACGAACACTAGCTTCATTTTTGTGAGTACTATACATATGCTAGTTTAGGGGCTCATTTTACCACTGCCAGCCGTGGTAAAATGGGATTTTACCACAGTTATTATCCAATCAGAAAGGCACATAGTAGCATGATATAATATAATTTGGATTTTTCATTTGCAAAACAAATTCTATCATGGTTTTCTACATGAAAACCCAATGTGAAACAAAATTGAACAAGTCTGTGTTGGTAACTCAATACAGTGCAAAAGCTCAAAAATGTATAAAAAGTTTGTTATTGTAAGTACACTAACAACACTTTACATAATTTTACTGCAATTTAGTGAGTTACAAGCAAGAACTTGACATATATTGTTTCATATGTATTTTTCAAGTAGGAAGCCATGATAAAATTGTTTTAAAAATCCAAAATAAATACCTAATCCTCATCCATATATATAAGGCGTTTTGTTCCACAAAATTGAATTAATTCAACATTTATATTTCAAATTTATTTTTGGTATAAAGAGATACGTCTTTACTCTTAGTATGAAAATTTCTACTCACAGAATCAAAAATACCCTTGGAAGTAAATCCCAAATTTCGCTGAAGTTGTCATCTGCCTCGTCAGGAGTATATAACAATAGTCCATTGTAGTACACAGGGTATATAACAATAGCCCATTGTAGTACACAGGTATATAACAATAGCCCATTGTAGTACACAGGGTATATAACAATAACCCATTGTAGTACACAGGGTATATAACAATAGTCCATTGTAGTACACAGGGTATATAACAATAGTCCATTGTAGTACACAGGGTATATAACAATAGTCCATTGTAGTACACAGGGTATATAACAATAGTCCATTGTAGTACACAGGGTATATAACAATAACCCATTGTAGTACACAGGGTATATAACAATAGTCCATTGTAGTACACAGGGTATATAACAATAGTCCATTGTAGTACACAGGGTATATAACAATAGTCCATTGTAGTACACAGGGTATATAACAATAGTCCATTATAGTACACAGGGTATATAACAATAACCCATTGTAGTACACAGGGTATATAACAATAGTCCATTGTAGTACACAACTGATGAAACATTGATGACATTTTGGGGATTTGCTTCCAAGAAATCTTTTGACTCTGTGAGTAGAAATTTTCATTACTATAGTATTAAGTATGAACTAATATTAATGTCCATGGACATTCAAGAAATACTCTAATGATAGTTACTATAGTGCCAAATATTTATGTTGATTGCAGTGGATCCCGTGAGATACATTGGTAGAAGTCTTGCATGTAAGTTATATTATAGTGCCAAATATTTATGTTGATTGCAGTGGATCCCTAACCAACAAGGAACCAGATATAATGGATCCCACAAAATACATAAGTATTAGTCTTGTATGTAGCAGTGATGTTATAGTAAGTTTAACCAAAATGGAACCAGATACAATGTAGGAAAACACAAGGTCTACAGTAGTATTCAAATTGAAACAAGTTCAGTCCTGATTAGTTTATTTTAGATGTTTCATTAGAACACTATCAGATCTATTGATTTCTGTACATGTAGGAATTAATAAGTAAATATTGACGATAAGTGGACATAGCATCAAGGCATTGATCATTAAAAGCAATTAGCACTTGTACCAGGTCCTATGCTGTTAGTGTTTGTAGAATTGATATTTATTGACATGTCTATTACAATATGAATTAGACACATACATGAAATATGAAATACAAAAGAGTGACTTGGAGTGAGTAAAGAACAGATATAGGATTCAAATAGAATACACTACAATACATACAGCTACATGTAATGTATAGTGTTGTGTTTTTTAATGACTCTAAATGGATAAATGTATGACAAGGATTCCAAATCACATTCATCATGTAAAATACATGCAATGATTAAACAAAGAAACAGGGCAACTAACTGAATTAAAACACATCAGTTTACATTACTTCCCCTGCTTAAAATTAGAGTTATGGACTATGCTTAGTGATGTCACCTAGACCCCTTAGGTCACCATATTTCTCATTTATCAGGATTATTATAGTGATTATATATTCAATTGCTAGTATAGAGTCTATCCTTATAAAGCCAACTAATAATCTGGAGGGGGGGGGGGGTTCATTTAAGGTTGACAGTAGATTCCTACTTATGAATTCACCAACATGCATAGAACTATCAGTGGTGTCTAAAAACTAATATACATATTTGTATCAGTTTCATCTTGTGATTTTATTGACGTGTGTGTGTGTGTGTATGTGTGTATATGTAATTTTCTGCAAGGGAGATGGTGATACATGTTTTGAAAGAGAGGTGTGTGTCTGTATCTCTGTCTCTCTCTGTCTGTGTTTGAATGTTATGATCATTGTAAAATGTAAGTTGTACTGGGATACTAGGCCATATTGTAAACATGTATGGACAAGGCATTCAACATCACTATTGTATTTGATTACAGTATGTAATTTAGAGCAGTGATGCATGGTAGACATGCTGTGTGATGGCAGACTTTTAGTCTCAGACTGGGTTTAACCTTCCATCTACAATTTGTATGCTGGTCATATTCTATACATATGAAATGCCTAATACAGTGTAGTCATAGTACAGTGTTGATTTCACACAACTTTGTAAGGCCTAGGCTATGCTGTAGCTTTCTGACAAACAAAACAAAACTACTATTTATTTTCCGTTTTTCAGATATTCTCATGTTCTAATTGTGTCTATGATTGAGAAGTTCACAGAATTACAACTTGTAGATCTAAAAGTCGTAAGGATAAATGCACCCCAGAGATGAATTTCACTGAATAATCAAAGACCGTAAAATCTTCCCATGTGGAAGCTTGCTTCTGGTCCTTTTGCAATAATATAAGAAATTTAAGGTTCACCATGTTGTTGCTAAGGAAAGTGACAGTCTATTATTTTCCATAGGGTTGACATAGTATTCGGTGGCCATATTGGATTCTACGACCATATTGGATTCTAAAATGGCTGAATTTATATTTTGATAACATGTTGACCTCTATTTTAAAAATTTGTACAATGACTTTATTTATCTCTTGACTTTAACAAAATGGATTGGCACTTTCTTGAATATGTGTAAAGTAAAAGTACAAGTTTACACAGCTTATTTTTAAGGAAGTTGAGTCACACAGTTTGTTGGTAAAAATAGAACACATTAATAGCTGTAGAAGTATTGCAAATCTTGCACGGTATGATGTCATGTCAAGGACTATATGAGTATTAACTATCTCAGTGCTGGCTTCCTTGAGTCATGGGGATTCTAGCCTACTGATTCTTATCTCATCATCGCACTCTTTACTGGTGTTTCTTCTCCATCAATTAAACTGAATACAATATTGCCAGACAAGTGGTCATAACTAGATCAAGTCACAGTATGCATATACAGTGTTTGACATGCATGTGTATGTATATTCAGTTGTAGTACAAATTTACCACTGTGTGACAATCAGTGTAACTGTATTTGTGGATTGTGTAGAAATTCCAAATGTTACCCAGAATTCAGTATGGTGCAACAAACGTAAGTAAAGAACTGGCTTCAAATTGAATATACGTTATTATGTCAGTGTTTAAAAATTGGCAATATGATATATACAGACACAAATGGAACAAAACGTTGATCACAATTTTGTAAAGAATGAAAGATAAGTCGGTTGTTTGTCTCTTATCTCAGGATTGTCTTACAAAGTGAGTACTAGCTCAGAGTCAAGTTATGTTGGGACTTAGACCATCATTTCCCCACATGTCTGACTCTAGGCTAAATGAGTACTAGCTTAGAGTCAAGTTATGTTGGGACTTAGACCATCATTTCCCCACATGTCTGACTCTAGGCTAAGTGAGTACCAGCTTAGAGTCAAGTTATGTGGGGACTTGGACCATTGTTTCCTGACAAAATACCCACATATCTGACTCTAGGCTAAGTGAGTACCAGCTTAGAGTCAAGTTATGTGGGGACTTGGACCATTGTTTCCCCACAAAATCCCACATATCTGACTCTAGGCTAAGTGAATACTGGTTGATAGGACAGCACAACATGACACATTACGCCATAACTCGCAGACTGAATTTTGAAACTACAGCTACCAATATTTCCATCAAAATTGACAATTAGTCCATGTGATATTGATGCAGTGTTGAAAGATGGATTCACTCTTTCCATTCATACTTTCCAATAGTCTAGGCAGGAAGGGGGAATAATTATTGTAAATTGCGTCAGACACCTACATTTCTCTTAGCCTTTCTTGCCCTTGTTTCCTGAAAGTTTTCCATGTTGAATAGGAAAAGGGAAGTGAATCCTACATTGTCACCTCAAAAGGAGAATTAGAATGTGATAAAGGAATGCTGAAAGCTGTGTTTTTTGTTTCTTTTAAATGAAGAAAAAAAGAAAATTAGGAAGACTGAGAAAAGAGCCTAAGCAGAAAAGAGTTAAATTGTGATAAGATTGATTGTCTGAACAAATGAGAAATGCAGAAAAAATGTTGTTTGAGAATTGAATAGATGTCTGGAAATGGATTTTAATATTGTGAGTTTTTTTTTTTGAATAAGACATGAAAACCAGTATAGAAATCATCACAACCTAACAATTACTCATTTTGGTTGTGTTAATGAAAGGATTTATATCACACACTTGTATTGATAGAAACATCTCAAAATTGCATTCACCTCGACTAAAATTGGTTGGAAATGTGTGTTAATGAGTTCGCAAAAACTATCTGTCTCTTTGTCAAAATAATTGACTCTGTAGTAAAAGTATTACTTTCAGTGTTGGAATTCTTATTCTGAAATTACAAAAAAAGATTAGGTTCTAAATCAGATCTTGACAAAATTTTGATTTTAAAATCCATGTAGATGTTATTGATAAAGTCAACTTATGTAGATATGCTGTACACATGTAGAGGAATATTAACTTTCATTTGGCACATGTTGTGAAAATCCTGGTGATGCTAGGTCATCACATTGCTCATTATACAAGAGTGTAGAATTTCACAAGGTATATTACAGTCTCCACTGTTGCACCAGTGTTTGTTAGTATGTCGAACAAGAGAAGGTGGTATGTATTGCAGGCTGTCACGTTTCTATAGCAATCACCAGATAATGTGGGAATGCAGCCAATCAGAAAATCAACACTTAAAGAGGAGAAGGTGTGAAAGTTGTAACAAGTGGAGTTTGTCATGTAAGCCATGTCAGAAAGTCACAGGTAATGATGCATCAATGATGCCGATGATAATGATGGTTAACGATGGTTAACGGCTGTTGGCTGTTAGGTTTGGAACAGCTTGAATAGTGAAGTGGATATCATCCCACAACATGCCAGTAGAGACAGCTGTAGTGACATGTATTGGTTTAGTTTAGGCATTATATATGTGAGCTGGTCATCAAGTCTCGGTAAATGAACCCAAGTGTGGCCCATACTCTGGAATAAAAAATGAACTGTATGACAGGTTGAAGTGACATATCCTTACAATATGTGCCAACTGCAATAATAATTACAGATATGTTTTGCTTTATCCAAAGTTATTGCCGCTCCCTGCCAACTCATTTAGAATGGCAGTTGAAATGTAGAACCATATGCTGATTTAATTAATAATAGCCATAGTTTATATCTAGTGCTGTAAAAAGTGTAAGTGAAAGTTCAATGGGCAGCATACTTTAGTCAAGATTTTTTTTAATTCAAAGTAAGTTGTTAACATTTAAGTCAGTTACATGTTCCTTGTAATTCCAGCAGTATTTGTGGATTTTGTTGTGAATTAACCTGTTTAAAAAATGTTCACGTTGGATAGTGGCGGTGTGTTTGTCGGGGGGGGGGGGGGGGGGGGGGGGTTATAATAATAATGATGCATATTTTTTGTGGAGGGGTGGGGGCATTTGTTTGAATTTAATTTGATGGCATCACTTGTGGGCTATTCCTTTCCACTAACAATTTTAATTGAATAAGTGAATATGAAAGGCGTGTCATTACTGTGTTAAAAGCTGGTACCTGTAACCTTTGACCCTTATCATAGGTATCATATGTGGTGAAATGAATAGATATCCGAGGTACCTGGTATATGAAATGTCACCACCTGTCAAGTTGAATAATTATAAATGTGCTAATAACAGGCAGAAGTAGAATATTTCATTGTAGATATCAATAGATTATAAAAAAATAATTTTTGATAAAAGAATCCTAGAGATTAGCATTAAAATTTAAAAATTGTGTGTTTTTAATACTCTTTATTTATAAACAAGTATTCACTAGTTGGGAGAAAGGATTAATGTACTATTTCATTTGGTTCAACATTCAACTATTGTCAAGAGTGATGTTTGATTGTGGCTGGTCTGAAGACCCACCCTTGGGTTTGGCTATCCTATCGGGTAAACAGAGCTACAGATTCAAATCCAACTGATAGTAGCCTCTAGACTAAGTTAAAAAGTTCAGTATCAGAAATTATTGTCGAGTTGCTGTATTTATTCTTTGATACTGCAGTCCGATGATCAGGTATATATTACATTGATAGAAAATAGCTCATGTTATTTGCAAAACCTACCAGTATATTATATCCAAATTTGTCCAATATTATCTTTGCATTCAGCTGATAAATAAGACTGTGAAATAGAACAAGAAGTCTAATTTGCCTGTCCCTTACACATAATTACTATTTAATTTCTTTTCATTACATGTGTTAATTTAAAAAAATACTACAGTATGGCAACACAATATCCCATTATGTAATTTTTGTGTCTGAGATAGGGCTATTGTGAAATTATGTTGTGCTAGGTAGTTCTGTAAGTCAATATACAAACAGTTAGGGAGTCCAAATGATGATGCTGGAGGACAGTGGTGCCAATTTTGCTGAGGTAAAAAAATAATTCATATTTTTTCATAAATTATCAAATTTTTGGACATGACAGTCACCATTGAAGTTTATAGTGGTTAATTTGTATTGTCTAAAATGTGAAGATTAGAAATATTTGTGAAAATAGATGGTTTTTAGGCTGTAATCTGTTGGTTTGTGTGTGACACCTGTAGCTAACAAACCTAACCTTATTTTAGGGTGTAGCCATTGCTCCATATGGGAAAGTGATAAGATGAACTGTCACTTGACATTAACTAAATTAATTCATAGCATGTTTATCTTGACTTGAGTCAGTGATAAATCTACCATGTTATGTCAAAATAATAATTTTATTTTGACAAAGCTAGTCTGGGTAATTTATTTTATTTTTGAAAGGGGATTATCACTCCTTTAAGTAAGAGTAGTGTGTCATTTCCCTGACAATGTGAAGTACATAATTCATAGTTGTTCAAATCCATTATAAAATCCAAAACAAGTATTAAATCTACAAAAATTAGAAGAATTATTTATTGTTGACTTTCAGGCGTTGATATATTTTCCATTTTTTTCATGCTGTTGTATTAATTATAATATGACGTGACATCCACCTGTTGCATTCAGCTGAGCTGGCTTTCAAAAAAGAATATTGAGTGATATGAAATACTTAATTTTATTCTATAGTATTCAGTATTGGGAATGTCTATCACTTTTGAAATTTTCTGTAAATTTTCATCATGACACTGATATTTATTTGGGTGTGTTTTGTGTACAGTAGTTGATTGATGATATTGTGCTGGGTATTGATTACTATTGATTACAGAACACACACATATACACACATACACCTAGTAGTTGTAGATGTGTAGAACTACATGTATGGCTCCCTATTGTACCTTGGTGATGTATTTCTTCATCAATTTTGAAGGTCTACATCAATACAATGAAACTGATTATAAAAAAACAGCTTTTATTTTCCCACCTTTTAAAATACTTTTGATACAAAGAACTAACATTGCCTAAAATTAGTAATTCATTTTATGATATGTAGTGTTCGAATTATTTCTGTCAACTACAATCTCTCCTGTCTTACTAGTATTTTTAAAAACTATGTTTATCGTAATTTCACAAATGTGTCTGTCTTGCTAACTTAATATATCATGTAGTTGTATGATTTATGTTATTTTACTATGAATTATGTCAATTTTGATAGTTGATATTTCAAATTTGTGGTTTTTAATAATATTTTATTGTGTATTTTATTATCATACAGTAAAATTTTGTGTTTTTCTGGCTTCGTTTGAATATAGATATAAAATACAACTATAGTTTTCTGACATGTACGTGACAACATAGTGAAGGTAATGAGACTAATTTCAGCACCAAAATGAATAATTATTAAAAACCTTTATTATGTTGGTCATCCATTTCATGTCAATTTGCCAGGACTAGGAAGTGAAAGTCTCTTATTTTTGTTCCAAATTTATTGTCCAGAAATAATGTGTAAGGCTGTCGTAAAGCTGTACTAATCGGCATAATCATATAAAATGAGCTCATTTCACTTGATTGGTTTTGGATATCAAGGGACGTGCTTCATTTCAACATAGTCAGTGACACGTGTCCAATAGCAATTGTTATAATAATAATATATTTAGATTTACTCCAACACCAGCTGAAGTACTTAAAATCTCCCTCATTTACAATAATAAGCTTACACCATATGCAATAGGCAAATCTATTCACAACATGTTTGTAGTAATTTAGGAAAACAAAATTTTACTGATTCTATAGGTTTTGTAGTGTGTGAAAGCAAAAATGTACAAACAGGACACCATTGTAGAGTATGTGAGTGTGTGCATAGAACTTAGTATGAAATGCAAATACAGCAAGCAGAAATATATTTGCTGGGTGTTGGACAATAAATACAACAGCTTGCCTTTAGTCTCTCTTTCATTATTCACCCTCACTCCTAATTTGCATAATATAATATTTGAGGTCAGTTGCTAGGTTATAAGGTGTAATATCAATACCAAATAAAATGATACATAAATATATACATTATTTATTTCATATTAATATTTCTTTATAAGGGCAGGAAAGATATAGATTTGGTTGGATAGTAACGATACATATGACATGATTCAGTATATACACATATGGTTTGCATGTGTCTATTTCTAGTGTAGAATCACCTGTTGCTAATTCCAGGGAGAGAGGCATCATTGTAACATCTATTATTGCAAATTAAAGTGTCACCTGTAGGTGTTATAAATTGAAACTCTGTTATTTGTCGTCAGTTAAGCTTAATAATGTTAGGGGAACGTAATTACATGTCTGTTGTCGTGCATATTCATCCATTGACATGGCAACAATGATGTACAGTTATTATACCATTATGATATGCTAATCTGTGGTTGTTATGGAAACGGTCCTCAGATACCCCTGGGCCATCAGTTGAAGACTGAATTGATATTAAATGTGGGATAGAAAAATGGCAAGTTGAGTCTTCAATGCAGTCAGGGTAATCATAGCATAAAGTGACTGACTTGATACGTGCACACAATGTTTTCTATTTTGGGAATATATCACATGTATCAGTTACTAATTTTAGAAACATAAATTTAGTTGTATTGGAAAAAGAGAATTGAAAATACATGAGGGATTCAAATCGTAAGAATATTGAATATATCGATACCGAAAAGGTTGAACGGATTGGAGAAACTATATAAATATTATGTTTGAAAACCCCACTTACAGCCAATTTATTACCAGTATTTTTAAGAATTATGTTTTAAGTGGTGCTGAAAGCGCGTCCCTTAAATCTATCGCAGTATCTGGTGCCTTGATATCCATGCACTTGTTTGTATACAGTGTAGATAAGTACATGCATGTCAGGACTCAAATTTAGCAGTAGTCCAGGATACCTAGACTACCGTACTAAACATTGTGAGTGACCTAAGGGGTCTTTGTAACTAGTCTCTATTTTCTGGCTGAATGAAGAAAAATATTGGAGAATAACATAATTATACCAGCGCTAGTAATATCAAAGAAATATCGGGGAAAGTTATGACAATTTTGAATGTTTTGACTCATATTTTGAACACAGCAGAAACAATGATGTAGACACACATTGTCATGATGTAGAATGACCAGAGTATATATTGCATGTTTTTTTGTTCAACTTGTCTCATGACGAGAGAAAGGTGCCCTCAAACAGTAGTGATATATGCATTACAATTTGTAAAATAATATTTACAGTTCTGTAGGTATACAACTAGTCCCTGGTAATAAGAAAAGTAGACAGCTTGTAAACTTACCTAACAGAGTTGTATATACATTGATATATTTGTGTGATTCTAGAGGGAAATGAATTGTACAGATGATGGGGACAGGTTAGAAGCCAGGGAATTCTGATGTTATCAAAAGTGTTTTATAAAAGAATACTATTTTTGGAACAAATATTTTATGTAGGTGATAAGTATGATTCATGTTCCAGTGTGTATTTTCAATGTGTCCTAATAATTACACAGGGTATGTACATACATGTATGTCAGAACTTTTTTTGCCAGCCTTGGAATTTAAAATAAAATGGTATTCATTACAATTACATCTATATAAGCTATGGTTAATGCATGAATGGAATATTTTGTGTGGAAAGTGGAGGTACTTTGATATTATTAGTAACAAATATTGTATATTGTTTAGCCATGGAAAATACAGTGACATAATGGGTCTCCTCACTCTTTGACCAATAATGACAAAAGTGTTGTCACAATTATTTGCCAGCTGAATTAAGACAGATATTGAAGAATAATATATCTATATATATGCAAGCTGAATTTAAGAGAAAAAAATATGGAAAATAACGACAATTCTGAACCTATTGACTTATGTTTGGTTAACCTTTAATTAATTAATTTTCTACCTAACCCCTTTGACCCACTCCATTGTCAAGTGATTATTGATAATTCATCAGCACTCCTTTGGGTTTGAAAGAACACTGCAGAAGTATAAAGAACTCTGTACATTACATTATTTGTTTTAACATCCTAAGTTTTGAGTTTTGTCTAAATGTTTTGTTTTTTTCTCTTCTCTGTTGATTGCAGGTCAAACTTGATAGCAAGAATGCGGGTAAATCATCCAGGGTGGTACACATTCGAAATGTAGCTAGTGATGCAACAGAATCAGAGATTATTGCCCTCGGTGTGCCTTTTGGTAAAGTCACCAACATCCTATTGTTGAAGGGCAAAAGTCAAGTAAGTTGCATCATCCGTCATCATGATATATTCAGAAAATGTATTGGAAGAAAGTTATAGGAAGTCTTTCTCATTAGATCTCACAGAATATGATGGCTAAAATGGAAAATACTCTCCATTGAACAACATATGTTATGGCTTAAGTTTCATATGCTAATCTTACCAAGTATCTAGACATTTCACTGTCATTCGCGTATCATATACTAATCTTTACCAAGTTGCGTATCGTAAGCTAATCTGAACAAGTAACTGACATTTCACTGTCATTTGCATATCGTATGCTAATATTACCAAGTTGCATATCGTATGCTAATCTTATGTAAAAACTATACAGACATTTAACTGTCATTTGCGTATCATATTCTAAGCTTACCATGTTGCATATTGTATTCTAATCTTACCAAGTTGCGTATCGTATTCTAATCTTACCAAGTAAAAAAACTATACTGTCATTTCACTGCCATTTGCAAAAAATGGAAAATATTGATTATGAGGTTGTGGAACTGTATACAGTGCACAAACTGATATTAATGAAAATTTTCCATTTATTAAATTCATAAAATTTACATGTGGGAAGAATACTTGTTATGGATTGTACTCAACATGTACATGAATTGTCCTTGAATTGTGCACTAGATCGAATACATTATATGAAATGATGAGACAATTCAATCTTGGAAGTTACAGTCTGGGACAGGTTATAGTGTTAGACACCCTATTTGCATCATGTGCAAATGTCAACACAATTTAGTTGTCCCGATGAAATGCTAAACTTACTAGGAACAATGTTGAGAAACACATGACGGTTTGGTTAGAATATTCTTTAACCCTGTGTGTATACCTTGTGTCTTACAGGCATTCTTAGAAATGATGGACGAGACATCAGCCACGACGATGGTCAACTATTATGCCCACGTCACCGCCAATATCAGGGGGAGGGCAGTCTATGTACAGTTTTCAAATCACAAAGAATTAAAAACAGAGAATGCACCGGCCCAACAGGTAAGTTTGGAACTGTAGACACTCCCTGACAAATCATATTATTAGAGTGGAAATTGATTCAAACAGTCATTGATTGCGGGTAACTTATTACATTACATGTAATACCACTTTCCTTTTAGTGCTGAGTGGTTTCCAGTTTTCAATCTACTCTAGAAACTTCTGATGACAAATTGGTGTTATTGAGTTGATAAAGAATGTTGTTAGGGAGTACCGGTCATGTTTAGTTTTCACTGGTCACACTCATAAACCATTTATGTATTATTTATAGACGGCAGCAGCACAGGCAGCTCTGGCAGCAGCCCAAGCATTGATGCCACAGACACAGGGTGCACAGCCAGGAGACACATTGGGAGGACAAAACACAGTGTTGAGGGTTATCATTGAAAATTTGATATATCCCGTCACAGTGGATATAATCCATCAGATCTTCTCAAAGTTTGGTGCTGTGTTAAAAATCATCACATTCACAAAAAATAGTAAGTTGTCGAATTTATTTGAACAGTTGTTAGATAAAATTGTTGAATTTATGTGAACAGTTGTAGCCTTACAGGCAGACAAAATTGCTAACCTTTATATAACTTTATGGTAATGTGTAGACAAATAATGAGAGATTGACTGTTCAGACGAATAGTTATGATTATATGAACTTTTGACAATGTTTAGTTTGGCATTGAACAAGTTTATGTGAATGATCATAAAGTAGAGAGACAACAGTTATTGATTTAACCATATCTCAAGTGATTTCATGTACGGGAAAATTGGGTTATGTAGACTGAATGATTTGTCAGTGTTTCCACCTTTGTAACCATTCATAGGTATTAAGTGGTTATAAATGGTTGCCAAGCAGATCAACTACGTACTGATCTTCCTGTCCAAGGTTCTGATGACCTTGTTCTTTTTGAATGTATAGTTCTTACCTCTTGGTGGCGCTCTTCATTATTTTAGTTACTTTCTAAGCATGTAACCAAGTGTTGTGTTCATGATACGTGAAACAAAAATCTGTTCCATTGTTCGAAATTTGTTAACATGCCACATAATTTGACATTTTTTTTCAAAATCTGTTTCCATGGTAACACCAGTTTTATTTTTTCACCCCAGACAACTTCCAAACCTTGATACAGTTTGCAGATTCAGTGTCTGCACAAGCTGCCAAATTGGTAAGTTGTATGTGTTATGCCTTGACATAATTTGCATGGGCAGAGGGAATGATCGAGATGTGATGTTGCTGTTTCAACAGTTGAAAAATGAACATTTTGAGAAAGAGGAGGGGTATGTTAATGTGTTGTAGATAGAATTATCGGAAATGCTGAGGGAAGGGAGGGTGGAGGGATATACCAAACAGTATTCTATTTAAAACAAGTTTGCTTTTTGATGGAAAGTATAGGGATAGTTGATGTGTTTTCTTGCAGTCACTGGATGGACAGAATATCTACAATGCATGCTGTACACTGAAAATTGACTATTCAAAGCTGACAACCCTGAATGTTAAATACAACAACGAGAAAAGTCGTGACTACACTCGCCCAGATCTACCTTCAGGTGATGGACAGCCTCCAATCGACGCTATGGCTTATGGTATGTCTGTTCATTACATGCCTTTGTTCTGGTTGATACCGGTTGAAACTGGTTTTTGACCAGACAAGAGCATAATGTAACCAGCAAACCAATGACTGGTTTGATCTGCTTTTATCTGGTGTTGACTTGCAGCACAGTGTCATATCTAACCCACATGTGACTGACTTGTATCAGGTGTCTCTTCAAATACTTATATTGCCAGAATGTAATAAGCTTCAACTTTCTACTAATTTTCTCTGTAACTGTTATGATGGGGGTTTGCTAGTTTGAATGTTGTATTATCTCCTTTATTTTCTTATAAATTTGTAACACTTTAAGTGTAATGCATCTTTGTGCAAATGCTTTGTATGGCTTCTTCCTTTGGTGTAGGGCAATATCTGGTGGTTAGTTTTCTGATGTTTTTGTACTAAGTTTTTGAAGTGTTATTAGTCATTGCTGTATTTTTTCTACTCTCTCCTTACTTCCATAACCATAGCTATGATTTTTACTTTTTTATAAGTTGCAGTTTACTGTACATCATTTTCAAGCCATACATTTCAAGCAGTTGTTGCACGTTCCACATGTTCAGTATGAAAACACAGTCATGCTTTCATTTAGATTTTCACATTACATGGACACCTCATGTTTTTGTCTTGTTCCCAAATAAGATCACTGACTTTCTCAACAATACTGCCATAAAATATATTGAGCTGATGTGTGCACACTTGGACAACAAGTTAACAGGTCACATGAAAAAACAAAACATAACATCTACATTGAAAAGTTTCTTGTTTGATCCAGGTAGCAACCAGTTTCTGGTAGAAATAAGCTTGAATGTGATTTATAAGAGACACACACACACACACACACACACACACACACACACACACACACACACACACACACACACACACACACACACACACACACACACACACACTTGTCCAAACTCAATAACTTATCAAAGAAATTGGTATATATTTGTTGAGCAAGTCATGATTGAAAAATGTAGCAACAATTGCCTGTTACAATGTTTAATGCACTAATCAGCATGTAACAGATGGTCAGACCAGGTCATACTATTGTGATAGGACAGACTAGCTGGCATGTAACCCCATCACTCCCATATTTCATTAAAATGGACCTAACCTCGCTTTATAGTTACATGGATATACCATATATAGATAAAGATCACTTAAAATACTGTTATATGGTTAGTGGGTTAGTGCTGATATGCGTAAGTGTTTATTGTTGAATAGGGTGATGAATTTTGTCTACATTTATGAGGGTAAAAGGAGGAAGAATGGTTGTGTCTATAGATGAAAATTTAATATGAAGTCCAAAGTGTTCGTAAGATGACCAATAAATATATATATATATATATATATATATATGTGTGTGTGTGTATGTAGAGTAATTGATTTTATGTACTTGAATTGTGTCTGTGATAGTCAAAATTTCATATCTATACTGATTAGAATACAGATTGTGCATGAAAGTAAGATTTCAAATGCTTCCAGCTGATAATTCACGCTTGCAGTTAATCTTCCATTGTTTGGACAAACCAAGGTCCTCAAAATGAAGGACTGTATACGAAGTGCTAGAACATTTAGTAATGGTAGAAATAGTTAGTGGTGTGTTACTCTACTGATGGCAGTGCTAGAACATTTAGTAATGGTAGAAATAGTTAGTGGTGTGTTATTCTACTGATGGCAGTGCTAGAACATTTAGTAATGGTAGAAATAGTTAGTGGTGTGTTACTCTACTGATGGCAGTGCTAGAACATTTAGTAATGGTAGAAATAGTTAGTGGTGTTTTACTTTACTGATGGCAGTGCTAGAACATTTAGTAATGGTAGAAATAGTTAGTGGTGTTTTACTCTACTGATGGCAGTAGTACTGTAGTGTAAGTGATGGTGGAAGTTGTGGTGTTACATTTGTAGAATCCCTAGTACTAGCTTTATAGCTACCTTCATACATTTGAATCAACAGGACCCAAGTCATAGCTTTATCTAGTTTATAAATATATGGGTTAGAACAAATCCTTGTATAGATTGTCTATCCTTAGTTACGTAAGTGTAACCTGGTCTGATCAAGCTTGTTAGCTGACATTAACATTCACCATTAATTGAATGAATTCAGTGAAAATATTTGCCTCTTTTTCAGCATTTTGTGTTTAGTAATCATTGCAATGTGCACACTGTGTTATAATCCATGCCTGTGTTTAGATAAATCATGACAAGTGCACCAAGCTCTTTCAATGCCAGTGCTCCTCCTACCAAAATTTCAAGTGTTGGATGTTGACAAATTCTGCAATATTTTGTATTTGTTTAGTTTGTAAGGTACAATGTGATGTGTCATGTCAGCTAAACACATCACATAGCATGACACATCATATCTTACAAACAATATTCACTAGTAAAATGAATTTTTTACCACAGCTCTCTTCCCAAACTGTTTTGTAAAAGGCAACTTTTTTCATGAAAACATGCTAAGAAAGGGAATAGTACGGTGCAATATTTGCCCACCCAAATTTTGGTATAGCACCAAAATTGTAGAATAAAATATAGCAAGCTGATTAAATGTTACTAAATTTCCTCCTTTGTCTACATGTTTCAGCAACAAAAATACTGAAATAGTAGAATTGAGCAAGAGATATTAATTGATCAAGATTGATGGACATGATGAGATTGGCATTGAAAGGGAGTTTGAGAATCAACGTCATCTAGTTTTATCACTGTATGAAAGTCAATATTAATACTTAATTCATTCATTCAGCAACAGATGACAAGATGACTCCATTAACAACTGTGAAATAATGTCTTTTTTTTGTCTCTTAATTCAACATTTGTAACTGTGCACTTAAAGATTTGATCATATATATACACAGTGTATTCATGTTAATCGTAAATTGTTCAAATCACACCATAGGCAATATTACATTACATTCATATGTATCACATATAAGGAGTTTTTTCCTCGAAGCATATTACATTTTGATCATTTTGGCAAACATGACATTTACATTGATAGCTAACATATCCCCACCCCCTGTATTTGCAGGGAGTGCGGCTCCTGGTATGCTGCCAACCCCATTTGCTACTGCCACGGGGGCTGCTTTTGCTAACCCAGCATTGGCTGGATATGCGGGTGCTACAGGTATTCATTAATTCCATAGTAACCACTCTGTAGAGAGTCTTTAGAAAATCTTTTCCCACTCTTTGTCATATCTTTCTTGTAGCTCAAGGTAAACTACCTCTCCAGATCCTTTTTTTGTCTGTAGGCCAGTCAGGAACAGCTGCTATTAAAGTTTCTCTTCTGTATCTTATAATAATCACAATATCTTTTCTTTTCTCTCCATTATTCTGACAATAGTGCATGTTTGTTTTAATCTGCATAATGTGTAGGACTTCTTACAGGTACAGGAAATTGATTGACAGGAATGCTGTACTGTACTGTAGAGTAGAGGAGACCAAGACTGGTTCAAACCAGTTCAAGCAGGATGACTCCAGTTAAGACAGGTTTATCCCAGATCAGACAGGTTTTAACAACTGCTCAGACATCTTTATTCCAGTACAGACAGTTTTACTCCAGTTAAGACAGGTTTATTCCAGTACAAACAGGTTTACTCCAGTTAAGACAGGTTTATTCCAGTACAAACAGGTTTACTCCAGTTAAGACAGGTTTATTCCAGTACAGACAGGTTTACTCCAGTTAAAACAGGTTTATTCCAGTTAAGACAGGTTTATTCTAGTACAGACAGGTTTATTCCAGTTAAAACAGGTTTACTCCAGTTAAGACAGGTTTATTCCAGTTAAGACAGTTTTACTCCAGTTAAGACAGGTTTATTCCAGTACAGACAGGTTTATTCTAGTACAGACAGGTTTACTCCAGTTAAGACAGGTTTATTCCAGTTAAGACAGGTTTTCTCCTATTAAGACCGGTTTTCTCCAGTTCAGACAATATTTCTCCAGTTCAGATAGGTTTACACCAATTCAGATAGAGAGCAGAGTAGGAGAACTGATGAAAATGTGACTAAAATGAAGTCAGTGAAAACATTACAACCAAAGGGAAAAGAAATTATATTTGAAAGATAAAAATGTTAGGAGTATGAAGTGAAAATGAAGATGTTTTCTTGAAATATAAATTATTCTTTTCAACTGTGTTTTTTATCAATTTATGTAAATGTGTTCTCAAAATCTTTTTCTTGCTACAACTCTGTTCTTATGTTTGCAATTTATTACCACCAATCGTGAAACTAATTTCACTCTACATTTACCCTCAGACCTCTGTCAATATTTTTCAGTTCCTGGGGTTCCAGGGATCTTCCCTGCAGTCCCAACTGCTGCCGCAGCTGCAGCAGCGGGACTTCGGATGCCGGGTCAGGTACAGCAAGGATGTGTCTTACTGGTCAGCAATCTCAATGCAGAGGTATGTCTTCAGCATGTCTGCCACACTCATTCTTGTTACTAAGTAGAGATTTTAGTGTTTGCCAGTTTATTTTTCCCGGGAAACTGGTGTAGACACGATTTGCTGGAATGAAGGAATGTTGTCCAAAGTAGTAGTAGTGTGGGTGTTTGATAGCCATAGTGCTTGGCTTGAGTAGTGATAGATTACAATGTCATAATTTGACCTTTGACCACAGTCAAATGAATGAGAAAAGAGAGTGCATACTATCATAACCTTTAACTCGTGGTTCAATAATATGGGCTTTAGTAGACTTTTCTTTACTCTTTTTCATATGAGATCATTTTTAACATTGCTAAAAAATCCATGATGCTTTGTATGAATGTGCTCTATTCCATTACTTTTAGATATATCCCATTGTGATTCAAGTATTTCATGTCATTGTTACTTTTCGTTTTATAATTTAAAAAAAAAAATGTTCTTATATTTTTTTGGCTTTCTTGTGTTGCTGTCATAAATCTAGCTTCTGTATTTTAGTATTGTATAAAAAACAACAAACCCAGAATTTATAATCATGCTTGGTAGTTATAATTGCTGTATCTTTAATAATTTTCCCATGCAGTTTTTTTCTCTCTTCCAGTTTGCAACTTCATGTAACTCACTCCAGATATCTCTCATATTATATATTTCATATTTTTTTGTTATGTTTTTTTTTTGACACACGAATATTCCTGATATGCCGCTTTTTGTAATCCCTGAGTTTTCCTGCATGAATTCCATGGATCTTGTATTCACACGATAGATCTTCAACTCCAACTACTGGATTGTACAGCTATCATTACAGTCCCTCCCCTTTACAGACTTCCACGACTCCAAGCTTTACCACCATCGTCTTCTTATTTATTGCCATAATCTTGCCAGACTCCATCGGAGTCCATTGTATTTTCTTCTTCACCAGTAACATATTTCACTATTTTACATTTGGTGTCATTAATCAACACAAAGGGAAAAAAAGGAACATGAGCATGCTGCAAGGGGAGAGGGGATTGCCACGTTATTGTCAACCTTTTCACTGTCATTTCCAGTTCAACTGAAGTAAAACTGGTACTCTTTTTTTCACTCAAAATAAAAATAGATTTTAGTTGTAGATTGGTTTGTAGTATCAGATCTGATTCAGTTATCAAATTTGCTAAACAATACAGTCCTGTTTTGTCTTGAATGCTGATGTTAAAATCCAAAACAATTTTAAAGTTATGACAGCAGTATAATATTTCTGTTTTTCATTCAAAATGGAATTTTAAAAGAAATACAAATTGAAAAGTGTAAAAAGTTGACTGAAATTTGTAACAAAGAGATATGGAAATCCAAGGCAGTGAAAGGGTTAAAGTCACACTTACATTTTCTTGTGTTATATTTTTTTCTCTCCATATTATAGATTCTTCCTCCAAGCATGACAACCTAACTTTCCTGAAGCACATCTCACTACCAAGTATTTTCTGTTGTTGTGTTAACTTTATTTTTTGTTGTTTTCAAGTACAGTTTCTGGGCTGTACGCATGCCATTCCCATTTCGTTGTCAGCAACATATTGATAAATTTGGTCACTTTTCAGCTTCTTAGTAGAGACATCCTAAAACCAAAAAAATAATAATAATAATAAACATCTCTATATCAGCATGTCTCTCTAACCCCCGCACATCATTTGCCCTTTTTTTCGTTTCCACTTTCTGTCTTTCTAGGTACAGTACGTTGCCATAGCCGCCTGCTCACTGCCCTGCTTTTGATCTGTCACACTGATGCCTTACACACACACACATAAACCCCCCCCCCCACATACATCAGAAAGTGTCATGTTCCAAATAACGTCTTTAATGTACTGTAGATTCTGTGCCAGAGTTAATTCATGTGATTGTAATCACTTATTCTATATATATTATTTAAAAAAAGCCAATGCTTGGTTATTTGGCTCGTACATTAAAATTGAACGCCATTATTCATAATTATGTGTCCACACTTGTTTTTTAATTTGCACTCAAGGTATAAAGTAAACATTAATATACAATGTAAAACATCTTAAATGGAATATGTTTATGGCGTTTGTCTGCATCATCAAACTCATGGTTAATGTGGGAGGCGTTGTAGAAATGATAACAGCTGAGCCTGGAGACATGCTAGTTTAACTTAAAGATGTGTGTATATATATATATATATATAAATAATTATGCTGTGGGTTTTTGTAGCTCACAGAACTGTATTGGTATACTTGTATGCATTCATATTCTTGGGTCTCTGTTTATGATATATCACTTTTGATTATTTAATTCTTTGTAAGTCAGGACACTGTGTACTGTTGATAGTAACTAACTAGCATGTCTGTCACGTTTACTGGTCTTTCTACTACTATCATAGAGAGAGAGAGAGAGAGTAAAAATAACTACCTAACCATTTTCATATGTGCTTCTTGGCTTGTAAAATTTCATCTAACCAAAATTACTCGCACTCTTATAATTCAGAGTTGACTTCTGGGATTGCCATTTCTTTTCTCCAACAAACCAAATGCCAACAACTTAATAAGCTCTTGCTTATTCATGTCATGTTATTTGTTTAATTTATTAATATGTGTGTGCATTATTATTATTATTATTATTATTATTATTATTATTATTAAAACTGTAGTGCCTCCCACATTTCATTCATGCTGATTCACTCTGTTCAGAATTAACTCTGGCATAGCATTGAATTCTGAACACACTCACAAACATGACAGCTACACATACACATACACACTGACATTTTAGTGGAAAAGTTAAACAAAAAATTGAACATCCTTTTTATCCCCAATGCTAATAATTCCATATTTTCCTCACATGGAATGGCTTATGGAATGAGCAGACACTGACCATCTCAATTCATCTTTCCATCTCTCTCCACTATGCCCTCTACTGTGTCCTGTGTGTTGTATGCCTTACCCATCTCTGCCTCTACCTGTGTTGTTGTCGTACGTACGTACGTAGCTGGTCACGCCTGAAGTTCTCTTTACTCTCTTTGGTATGCACCCTTTTTACGTTATTTTTCTTGAGTCATAATTTAACAACAGTAGCTGTAGTAGTGTTTCATAGCTTTAGTAGTTGTGTCAAAAAAAAAGAAAAAAAAAAGGAACTTGCCATTGCATGTGGAGTTTGAACTAGCCATGTCTAGTTTGAGGCTCACCAAGTTTGTCTAGTTTTATAACTCGCATGCCTCCAACAGCATGAGTGTCAGTTTAACTCCAAGTGAGATTTCAGTGTTCTTAGTATACTGCACTGTTTTGCTTGGGTTTTGTCTTTATTTTGCACTGTATAACACTTGTATTTAAAGAAAGCAAGAAAAGAATCCAAAAGAAATGCATGGCCTCGACAACAGCAGGCAACAAGAGTAACATAATGACTTTGTATTCTTCTACTTTGGTATGATATAAAGAAAGTGGACTGAAATTATTTAAAAAAAAAAAAAAAAAAAACGTGACAGTTTTTGCATCATATTGTTGGATTGCTGCACTTACTATATGTATTTATATGCATGACTTTATTAACTAGTTATTGATCAATCTCTCTTCATTTCCAAATTAACATTCTTTATATTTATACCTTTGTGTATTATGTTTTTTGGCCTGCTGTTTTAATTGCGCTTTTCTTTGACCATGGAAAAACTAATTGTGTAATCTTCTGTGTGCTGTTATACATCTGGTATTGCAATCAAGTATTATATGTATTCTGTACATTTCTGTTAAAAAAAAAAAAATAGAAAAAAAAATGAAAAAAATATACACTTTCATTACCAAAATATCCAAAAACCCATCTTAAGTTTCATCCCTCTCCTTTATTTCTATCGTTTGTTTATTTCGGCAATTTTATCATCCTTGTATGTATGGTCAGTTTTGTCATGACAGTGAGAGGGGACGTAGTCTCTTAGAATGTTTGTCTGTCTGTCTGTCTTGTCTGTCCATCTGTTTCTTCAGTTTTTTGTTCCCTCTTTCCTCTTAATGAGACCGTGTTACAAATGGACTGTAAAAACTATGTTACTTTGTTTTGTGTTCTTAGGCGTGTATGGGGACGTACATCGGGTGAAAATCATTTTTGCAAAGAAAGATACTGCTTTAGTACAGTTGGCTGAACCTCATCAAGCACAGACAGGTAAAGTTTTTAATACCAGTTCACCCCTGAACCCTAGTTGATTTTCACCTGGCAATGAATTGTAGGTCATACACAGTAATATAGATATTTTAATGAGTTTCAACAGAACTGTGAGTAACGACTATTCCTATCAACCAAATAGTAATGTTCACATAAATTATTCCAGCAGTGTATTATTTTGTAGACAACATTCATTGTAATAGTGAATAGTATGTTTTCAAAGTATTTGTGGCCAAGATTAGGAAGATTTCTAATCTTTTTTCTTTCCTTTTTTTTTCAGCAATGACACATTTGAATAATGTGAAAGTGTTTACTAAACCACTCAGGATCACATTGTCAAAACATCAGTTGGTGTCATTACCCAAGGATGGGCAGCCAGTAAGTATCTACACAACACTCAGTTTTAGTCTGTCAGACATGACATTTTACTGCCCTCTATCAGTCAGGAGAGATCAAGAAGTATCAACACAACACTATCTGGGGCTTGTTTGATTCACTCAATCATAATCATGATTTCGCATTAATCATAGTAATCATGCCTCGAACCATGATTGATGTAATTACAAGATGGCTGACAAACTAATATGATATAGAAATGATGGAAAACAGTTTTAGTGTGTGAGACATGACATGCCATACTGCCCTCACAGTCAGGAAAGAGTGCAGACCAATGAGGGTTGAAGGATATGATGTAACTTACAGTATATATCAGTTGATGTATTGCAAACTTGTCTTCTACATAATACACGTTGGTCAATCCATACCACTCCTTTTTACAAAAAACATGGCCTGAGGTGTCATTTGCTCATTCCCTACTCCAACTGAATTTAACTCGCACTTGTCATTTGTCCAAATATTTCCTCTTTGAAAATTTAAAGTAGGGGAGACTTCAGTTCATTCAACAGTCTGATACTAGTTGACACTATTTCTAAGAGAAGTTAATTTGAATGTAAAGTAAATGTTTTCTGTTTCTTTTTTGAAAAGGATGCAGGGTTGACTAAAGACTTTACAACCTCTCCACTACACCGTTTCAAGAAACCAGGGTCAAAGAATTTCATGAACATTTACCCACCCTCAGCTACCTTGCATCTTTCAAACATTCCGTAAGTATAGCAGTGTGTGTGTGTGTGCGTGTGTGCGTGCGTGCGTGCGTGTGTGCGTGCGTGCGTGTGTGTGTGTGTGTGTGTGTAAATTATACATGTATGGGGAACGGGGAATAGATGTATTGATATGTTCATGTACCAGCAAGCAGGTGGTGTATGTATCTTAAAAGTCAAGCCATGAATCATTTCATTGACTTTTACCATATATGAACAGTATAGCAAGTAAAACAAGAAATAATATGAGAAGCTCAACAAAGTATATGGATTTAAGATTGTTGTTTTCAACTTAATATTGTTGATTTCATCATGCTGTCTTGTTCCTTCACAGTCCAAATGTTACAGAGCAAGATATCACAAGTGCCTTTACTAGACATGGAACAGTGAAAGCTTTCAAGTTTTTCCCGTAAGTTGTCTCCGTATTTCAATTCTAAAGATGATATGACTCAATGCATTAGACGTACCAAGTATTATTATGTAGGTTGGTTAGAATGGATGCAAAGACTAACATAGCAACAGGTTGTTCTGTACACCATCAAATGAAGGACTTACTATTCTGCTGTGATTTGGGAACATGGAGGGGGGGGGGGGGGGGGGTTAAAACTTGCATAGATATACATACCTTGTATTAATATACTTTTCTTGGGGAACATCAGTAAAAAAAAAACCCTGAAAACTTCCAGTAGGATATTGTCTCCTGTGCATTAGTTTGAATTCTCCAACATTGGTGTAATGTTGTTTTCATGTTTTTGTTTTGCAGGAAAGATCGCAAGATGGCCTTAATACAGATGGGATCAATAGAAGAAGCAGTGACAGCACTTGTGGTTAGTATCAATATACATGTATCACCTATGACAACACAAAGACAAACAATGAACCTTTCCAGTGGATTTGTAAATTATATGGCTCCATCTAATGTCTGAGGTTGTAAACACAAGATTTCAAATACCAATACCAAAAAAATCTATGATTTAGACCACTTTGATGTCAGCAGGATTACTGAGCCTAGGGAGTCATGTCACCTCTCAGTGCATGGTATTGGCCTAGGGGGGGGGGGGGGGGGGGGGGGGGGGTCATTTCACCACTCATTTGGATCGTAGCTCTCGATACCGTTCACTATCATACATTCAAAATGGCAGGCAATATAAACAAGGCTAATACGCATGTGTGGAACTAGTTATGGCAGCAAATTTTGCAGCAATTGCTGCCTTTGAACGGTTTTACGGCAAGATAGGTGAATGAACTTTGGCGTCCCGGTATACCGGGTACTGGTGGGCGCCCTAGCGTGTCCCGGTATACCGGGTACTGGTGGTGAAAGGGTTAAGGCATTGGCCTAGGGGGTCATTTCACCACGCAGTGCATGGCATCGGCATAGGGGGTAATTTCACCACTCGGTGTAAGGCATTGGCCTAGGGGGTCTTTTCACCACTCGGTGCATGGCATCGGCCTAGGGGGTAATTTCACCACTTGGTGTAAGGCATTGGCCTAGGGGGTCATTTCACCACTCGCTATAAGGCATCGGCCTAGGGGGTCATTTCACCACTCGGTGCATGGCATCGGCCCAGGGGGTCTTTTCACCACTCGGTGCATGGCATCGGCCTAGGGGGTCTTTTCACTACTCGGTGCATGGCATCGGCCTAGGGGTGCACTTGGCATTGGAAATCACTTATTATTTTGTTTTATTCCAGGCTATGCACAATTACCAGTTGAGCAATTCCAGCCACTTGAGGGTATCGTTTTCAAAAGCAACCATCTAGAAGAGACCCTCCAACTTACTGAATCCCCTAACAGACCACACCAGAAGGCTGAAGACACCCTAGTACAGTAGTAGTAGTTCATATTGTCTATGAAGACCAAAAGACTAGTGACCAAAAGTCACCACCATTTTGCTTCACTGTATAACAACTAAATCACAAAAAAAATTCTTTAGTTTTTTCTACCACAAACATGTTTTGTAGGTTATTACATACATAGCCCTGGTATCGATAGCTGTTAAAGTTTAATCAGCAATAATTCCAATATTAAGAAATGGTAATCATGGGGGTATAATATATAATAATTCACAGTACAAGGTGTATCCGATTTTTTACTTAATGGTGAAGCAATATTTTGGTGTATAATTACCTAGTTTGGTATTGATATTAATAAGTGACTTGCATATATGGTAGTCTTTATGGTTGCTATACAGTGCCAAGCAAAATGTTGGAATGACGAAGAAAAGTGTTTTATTTTGTATATCATTCATTCCATGGTTTTGTGGAGAAACTATTTTCACAAGGGGAAGTGAAAGATGAACACTGTAAGTCAGGGAGGTGATGTTACATATTGAATGGTTGCTGACTAGTCAAATCTGATGGCTTGTTCAGTGCTGTACATTTCTGCTGGACCCCAACGGAAACAAATTAAAATATAATTGTCATCTAAATGGTTTGTTAATATTCATGTATTTTGTAGATTTCATTTTTATCGTATCCTAAATAGACAGGAAACCATCTATGGAGGAAGTCATATCAGAGATTAGTGGTCAATGAATGAAATGTAAGACACTGAACAGATCAATATCATGATTTATTCCCCTCTTGGAGTAAATGTGCAGGGGTCAATACGATCTTGATGTCATCTTCTCATCACATCTGAAGGGCCAATATTGTCTTATATACCCCTTCCTGCCATGTGGACAGAGGGGTCGGTCATTATTATGGCATCATGTACAAATGTGTCAATATTGTTAAATTGTCTCGGGTCTATCACATTGAGGAAGGGAACCATAAAGACTGTTAATGTGACTCCCTCTCTGCATCAGACCTCCATCAACTACTACAAAACTATTTTGTGTCATTTTTACCACCCCTTGACAAAGGGCCACTACATAATGTAAGTAGTTTTCCATTTAGTCTAGCAAAATAGAAGAATTTTATATTTAGATAAATTGTATTTTGCCGTTTATTATTTGTTGTCATGGTTTATTTGCTGTGAGTATAGGACATTACATTTTAATGCCTTGATTTCTAGTCTTTGAAAATGTTCTCTTTGGTTGAACAGCTGGGTGTGGTGTAACACTGTCTTTTAATACTCAGACTCTCACACCTACCCCTACACTCCCTTCCCTTCAATCTTTCTTAAACCAACATGTTATATAGTAGAAAATTTCGTACACTTTGATAAACAAGCAATAGGTACATAATTTGACATTTACATAAAAACATACAAGTAATGTTTACTAAAGAGTAGGCCAACTGCAAATGATATCTGTGAGAGGTAGGGGAGGGGAAGGGGGTCTATTGGTAGAAATGTCTGTAAAAAATGGTAATATATCAAATTAGTATTGAAGGCTAATAATTCCTGAAACGAAGGGAACCCACAGTATGTACTATAAGAACTGTACGGTAGAATGGATCTTAGTAGATGACTTGTTACATGGTAATATATTCCATATACACCTAGTTCAATCAACCAACCAACCAATCATTGTCCTTTTGACCAAACACACTGTCCTCAGCTGTTCAATCTCACCTCACCTCACCCCTTCATGTGTTTTGTTTGACCAAACTGCATTGTAGTGACAATTTGATAATCCACAGGGGGTGGCAGTGATGAAGTGAATATCACTTCTTATCATTGGCATCCTCACAAGAAGGAAATTTTTATCTGACCATTTTGTTTGACTTTGACTATTTCATGAAAAAAAAAGGGTACAAGTTCTTTTATGTTGACAAGGATATTCCTGGTAAAGTAACCCAAGGCTTGACTATATATTTTGGTATTTTTGAAAGTTTGGTGTATGTTACAGGAGTATATTATTTATATATATATCATACACTGTTAGGTAGTTGTCTTTAAACAATTTTAGGGTCGTTTGTTGTTTCGGATTCCACCTTTGATGTTGTGTGGTTTTTATTCATCGCTGAGTAAAATTCTACTCCAACTTTTCTAGTGCCTTTTTTGAGGAAACTGATGTCACACAGGAAATGTACAGTTGAAGAGTGCAGCTGTCTTAGTAGAGTCATACTGGAGCATTAGTATCATTGAATAAACTATGTATTGCACATATCTTGACTAACATTCAGTTTTTGTGTAAAGTTCATCTCTACGTTGTTAGAAGTTCAACCTTTACCAAGATTCCTTCGAATGGAAATTGTCCACCATGGTTTTTTTTCAAACCTAGATGTACCAGATATCGTTAATAGTGACATGTAATCAAATTGTAATGTACAGGTTTCTTATGAGAAGGCATATTATTTTGACAAATCCTGGTAAACTAACTTGACAGTGTAACCTGGAAAACAGTTGCTAGATTTCAATGCAAGTATTGGTTGTCAAAATTGACCTGAGAAACAGTTATTAAATTATAATGCAAGTATAGGTTGGCAAAATTGGATGATTCAGCAAAGTCATTGCACAAGATACAAGAATTCCAGTGAGACTCTACTCGGCAATGTTTCTCTATATTACGATGTGACTAGTTTACACTAAATGCTTAGCTGTGTCCAACTACAGTTTGAGTATTTGAAACTTATCAGATGCCAAGCAGTTTATGTAAAAACTACAAGACTAGCATTTCTGTATTTAAACTTCTCTAAACTTCTAGCTTTTTCTAGTTTACGTTTAGACTTCTTGACTTTTCTCTCTATAGATATGTTGTGGCAAGATTTTAGTAATACTCAGATTAAGGGATCTTTGAGTGGTTAATCCAGTTAGCTTGTTATTAAACATTTCTTAGATATTTGATATAATGACCATATGCACAAATTTTCCAAATGCTTCATGTACTAAAAGTTTATGATAATCTTGAATGTTTTTTGTGTGTGAATCTGATTAAGTTACCTGCTAAGTCTGTCATTTTGAATTGAACAGTGCCATCTTAGCTTTTTGGCACTTTGGCTTTCCACTGTATGTTGGTTGTTAGCCCAAATTCTCATGCTATCTCATTCTCTCTCTCTCTTTATCTCTCTCTCTAAACTGTAAAAGTTTCTGAACGAGTACATATCATTGAATGACGTGAAAAAAAAAGTTTTAAAAAGTCTGTATAAGGGTTAACTATAAAAACTCTTTTCAGTGGGTAAATAATGAGGCTATCGAACGATGTTATCGTAGTTAGCATGTCAACCCAATAAACCCCAGATAAAACAAGACTTGCGTGTATTTATTTATTTTGAGAATCAGGCTATATGAATTGAGAAGGTATATCATGTAAAAAAAAATATTTTATATGGCTTTTGACAACATGCAACTGAATTTTTTGATAAGTTTTGTGTCTTGTTTGGAGAGAAGAGATACTTATTTCGATCAAAGATCTGATTTTATTAAACATTTAGTATATTCCTGATGGTTTATGTTTCCCTTTTTTTTTTTGGTGATCTTTATTACTTGATATTTTACAACTTGTTATGAGTTGGATATTGGAAAAAAATAAAAATGGTAATTTGATTTTTTTCTAAATAATGGTGTCTGTTGTGGTTATTCTCTCCTGAATGTTGATGACAGTCTTGAAAAAAAAGTGTGTTTTGAATCATGCTCATAGACAAAAAGTTTTGAAAGTGACTGGGATTCTTTTTCAGTTCGTCCACTTTTTTCTGTCTTTAGTACACTTGTATTATGATTTTGGGTGATAACACCTTCAAGTTGTTCATTTTGAAATTTTGTAAAAGCTCTCCTTCCCTCAGCATGTGTTCAGCCATTATTGGGATTTATTACAAAGGATTATGGGTAAACCTCTGGTGATGACATCACATGTACCTTGTCCCAAGAGTCAAGAGTCATGGTATTTCACCTTGTATCGAGAGTGTAAATACTCCAAGTCCCCAAAACTTTACACTGGAAGTGTTCAGAATTCAAATGGTGTGTGTCGTCCAATACACTGAAACCTGTACTTGTACCGATGTCATAGCACAAGAATGGTTAGCTTGGTTCTGTAATACTAACAGAAAAATCTTACCAGAGAACCATTTTGAACAATTTTTCATCATTAGTGGAGAGGGATAGGATTCTTCTATTTTTTAGCTGTCTTCTGTAGTGGTCACATCACTACGATTGATGCTATGTAAAAACATAATGGTAAAACACATTAATACTACTGGAAACCCAGCACTGTATATCACATTACAAGTCAATTTTAATCATGAACGAAATTGGGTGATTGAGTTTGTGCGATTGTCTCATATCTTGTGTTATTTTGAAAGGTCTATGGAAATACGAATATGCAGCTTTATGGAGCTGTATACAATGATTTCAGAACAGTAGTAACAGATCAGTGGAGAGACAAGGTAGAACAGTTACTCTATTACTGAGTCATTCATCTCTGTACAGAGGATTTCTGATTGTAAACACTATTGGAAATCAAGCTATAGGCAAACTAAGATAGACATACTAGTATACTACATATCACTAGAGGGCGTCGATTGGAACGCATACTGGCTAACCGCGCTCCGAAACTTTTACGAATTTTGACGAATTACAACGGAGGACACTGCAAATTTGCAGAGTGTGATAACCACAAAGTATACCTGTATCCCCTTGAGGGAAATTTAGGTCATGGGTATCTCTATTGAAGTATGGAGGACAAGAATTGGTACATTCAACCGGTGACGGATCAACTCGTCCCAATTTCAACTCGTCCCATTTCAACTCGTCCCACTCAACTCGTCCAATTTTCAACTCGCCCCAATTTCAACTCGCCCCATTTTCAACTCGCCCCAACTCTTTCAATATAATTTACCTGTGCATATATGAAATCGAAGCTAGTAGTACTCAGTTTGGAGGGTCTGTGGTATCTCGTATTCCACTAATGAAGTAACACTTGCGCTGTAAACACATACTACAATACTTAGTTGCGTTAACTAGGGAGAAGAGACACGTCTCCAAAACCCGTACGCGCGGAAGTCGTAAGCGTGTCAGTCACTATTATTCTCCCTGGTTATTATCATTATTATTTCTTATTTGGGTTGTAAACATTAAGTCCTAATGTGAAAAGTGATATTCCATGACTGAGGAAATTTAAAGTTGTTGTGCTAGTATAAGTTCTAGATCTACCAAACACTTAGCCAAAACCCACACCACTTTCTGCTACGAAATGTTACATTTGCTACGCTTCGACTGGCTACGTAGGTAAAATCATGTAACTGTTTCGGTCCCTGTACTTCGAGTCCATGTATCGTTTAGATTTATAAACGTTTCCTAGTGTTGTTGGGGCGAGTTGAAAATGGGACGAGTTAAAAATCGGGCGAGTTGAAAATGGGGCGAGTTGAAATTGGGGCGAGTTGAAATGGGACGAGTTGAAAATGGGACGAAGTGAATCGCAATCCATTCAACCACCCTACCAGTGCAACAGGCAAAGTGCATTGTGGACTACATGTCAACGGTAATGGAATGAGTCTAATTCTAAGGTTAGCCCTAATTAGTATGATTTTGATGTCAGGAGATGTGGAAAGAAACCCGGGTCCAAACCAAAACAGTAAACAACACCCGGAGAAAAGACGAACAAGACAAACTACTCTGTTTGCTTCGAATACTCTGTCGGATAACGAGAATTATGAGCTTGCTGATGTTATTCGCGAGTTACGTAACCTAAAAGGTGACCTGAGCAGAAAAATGGATAAAATGGCAGGTGATCTAAACACAAAGATTGACGATCTTGCAGCTGACATACGAAATGTGAAAGAAGAACTCTTAGATGCACGTGAGGATACCGCCCGTCTCGCCGAAGAAAACAAGGTCCTAAATGATCATATAAGTAATTTAACAAGCGAACTAGACGCCATGAAAAGCCAGATGAAACGAGATAATTTAATATTCAAAGGTTTGGAACAAGATGAAAACGAAACCTGGGAACAAACAGAAACAAAGGTGAAATCTCTTATCACAAACAAACTTGGTATCGATGGTGATACTATTGAATTCGATCGGGTACACCGACTGTCTAATGCTCGCACGCGTCCACAGCCAATAATTGCCAAGTTTACACGTTTCCAGCAACGGAGGTGTGTTTTCGAAGCTGCTAAGAACTTGAAGGGCACGGGCTTTAAAATTACAGAGGATTTTACTAAGAGAGTGAGAGACGTCAGACGTAAACTTGGTCGTCACTTAGTAACGGCACGCGAACAGAATAAAAGAGCCTTTCTATCGTTTGATAAACTCAAGATTGACGGGACCACATATGTCTATGATAATGTAAGGGATGACATACGGCCTTTACATGAAACAAGGGTAACTGGGAGCTAGGATAGCGGCCAAGGTCAGGATAAGCAACATTATGTAGACGTAAACAATTCTTGTGAACAATCAGAACCAGATATTACAGATCTTCACTGTCTTTGTTGGAACATTCATGGTTTAGTCGCAAAAATGTGTGACCGAGACTTAATTTCATACTTTAAAGAGTTCGATGTAATCTGTTTGATTGAAACTTGGGTCTCTAACGAGTCAACCTGTGAGATCGAGGGATTTAAATCTGTTCATAAGTCGAGAGTGAAAACATCGAAATATGGAAGACATCCTGGGGGAATCAGCATATTTTATAGAGAATCGCTATTATTCAAGGTCAAACATATCCTAAGCTCTTCAGATAATATTGTTTGGCTATTCTTTTACAGTAAGGCCACGGACTATGCACCTGTTGCTATATTTGCAATTGTATATATTACCCCCTTTAACGCAAATTCTTCTAATTCTTATACGGAACATACACTAGACGTTCTTGAACATGAGTTGGCAAAATTTAATGACGAATTCCCAAATGCACAACTTTATATTTGTGGTGATTTCAATGCCCGATGTGCAAATGAGCCTGATAATCCAGATGACGATATAGCTAGATTTGTATTTCCAGATGATTTCCTTGTAAATGATAAGAGTAATTTTCCAACAAGAATCTCGAGTGATAAGATTTGTAATCCTGCCGGTAGGGAGCTTCTTCAATTCTGTAAAAGTACCAACTTACGGATTGTCAATGGTAGATTATTTAAAGAATTGGGTAGTGGGGATTTCACCTTTGTGAATGAAATTGGAACAAGCGTTATTGACTATCTTTTGACAGAGTCGTGTAACTTTCTCAATATTCGACAATTTTATATTGACAAGAGGGTAGAATCCGATCATCAACCTCTAGTTTTCGATATCCTTTTTAAAGGCCTTGATGGCGACCAGTCTGTTAATGTAAATGATTCCGATAGAGTTAGAACTCAAGATGCCGACTGTGTAACTTCATATATTAAGTATGTATGGAATAGTAATTTGCAACCTACATTTCTAAACTATTGGAACTCTGCTGATGCTAGACAACAGATGCGTAGTTTTGACACATTTGTCAGTAATTTGAATATTAATCAAGCAGCTGACTGCCTGCTGAATATGTTAAAGAGTGCCGCTTGTGAGATGAAGCGAACAATTGAATGTAATCGCCGGTGTAAAGAGGATTTAGGGCGCTCATCACGTAACTCTTGGTATGATAGTGATTGTGAAAGGTTCAAACGTACAGTGAATTGTAAGTTAAATACCTATAGAAATAACAGATCAAACATTAATTTAGATGAACTAAAGAAATGTAAACGTGAGTATAGAGAATTGATTAAGCAAAAGAAAGTTGAATATTACTCATGTAATTTGGAAAAGTTAGTTACTGCCGCCGAGCAACCAAACTCAAACTCTTTTTGGTCTATGGTAAAGGCGAAGTCGTCTCCCATTTCTAGTAATATATCTAATGATAACTGGTTTGATTATTTTTCAAATTTATTGAATACCCCAGGTATGAGTAGTGATGGTAATGCCGAGTTCTATGAAGAAATCAAGTGTTTTGTTGACAGTGTAGACGTTGAGGGAGGTAATTTCACTGATGACCAAGATATTCTGGATGCCCCAATTGTCATTGAGGAAGTTGATCGCTGTATTAGTAAGCTTAAATTGGGTAAGGCCCCAGGTATTGATGGAATTACACCCGATGTCTTTAAAAATTGTCAACGTATTGTTAAAGAAATGATGTGTAAGCTCTTCAATGAAGTTTTTAACGTTGGGATCTTTCCAGTTGATTGGGCAAAGGGTGTCATCGCTCCAATCCACAAGAAAGGCGACTTAGATTGTGTTGGTAACTATAGAGGAATTACACTTTTGCCAATAGTTGGCAAAATTTTCTGTAATATTTTAGATAATCGACTGCATACCTGGCTTGATAGCAATAGCCCAATTGTTGATGAACAGGCTGGGTTTCGTAAGAAGTACTGCACGTCAGACAACATTTTCATCTTAAGTACAGCTATTTCTAATTACCTAGCTCAAAGCAAAGGGAGGTTGTACATTGCATTCATAGACTTTGAGAAAGCGTTTGATCGCATTGATCATTATAGCTTGTTTTATAAATTAATTAACTGTGGAGTCAAGGGTAAATTATATCGTGTAATACGTTCTATGTATCAGAATGTTAGGGCATGTGTTAGGTCAGCCGGAGGTATAACTGACTTCTTTACATGTAGCTTCGGTGTCCAACAAGGCTCTGTACTATCTCCACTCTTATTCAGTATCTTTGTAAACGACTTAGGGGAGTACCTAAGCAATACACATCAATTCTCTGGTGCGCAAATTGGCCTAATTAAGCTTACTTACCTCCTTTTTGCCGATGATCTCACATTTGTTAGTACTTCTAAGATAGGTTTACAACGTTCATTAAACAATTTGCATGAATATTGTTGTAAATGGAAACTAACGGTTAATATCGATAAAACCAAAATTATTGTATTTAGAAGGGGTGGAAGTCTAAGAAAATATGAAAAGTGGTTGTACAATGGTCAACGAGTAAAGGTAGTCTCTTTCCAAAGCTATCTTGGTATAATGTTTTCGTGGACTGGCAAATGGTTCCAAGCCCAAAAGGCTTTAAGTGAACAAGCAAATAGAGCTATATACAGTTTGATACGTAACCTACATAGATATGGTACTATACCCGCGAATGTCGCATTGAAAATTTTTGATTGTAAAATTCTGCCAATTCTCCTTTATGGCTCTGAAGTGTGGGGTTTCCATCCTGCTGAAGATACTGAAAAGACTCACAACAAAATGTTACGTTACATCCTGCAATTGTACAACAACACCCCCATCGTTGCCATAAGAGGAGAATTGGGAAGAGTTACCTTAAAGGTTTATAGATACTGTAGAATTGTTAAATATTGGTTGAGGATTTTGAAAATGGATGAGGAAAGACTTGTTCGTAGATGTTACAAATTTCATTTAAGTAAAATTGACATAGTTAAATATAATTTTTGGGCTAGAGATGTTAGACATTTACTCCAAAGCTTTGGCTTTGGGGAGGTATGGGATCAACAAGGTGTTGGTGATGAATTGAGATTCCTAAAAATATTTAAACAGAGATGTATTGATATTGATACACAATTATGGTCTGAAAGTGTTAATACGTCTAGAAAACTTGATTGTTATGCTTCATTTAAAAGGGAATTGTCTCTGGAACCTTATTTAACCTCTCTTGATAAACCAATATTCAAACTGATGCTTTGTAGATTTAGAACCTCAACACATAATTTGAAAATCGAAACTGGTCGTTGGAATGATACTCCAAGAGTAGAGAGACGTTGTGAAATGTGTAATTTAAACCAAGTAGAGGATGAATTCCACTTTTTACTTGTATGCCCATTTTATACTTGTATAAGGTCAAAATATATTGCCAATTACTTTTATAATCCCCCACTGCACCACAAATTTGTATTACTTATGTCATCTCGAAAGGTTGACACTCTCAGAAAACTTAGTAGATATATATTTTATGCCACTAAACTTAGAAAAGATAATACTAGAATCTCTGAAACTCAAACGGCCTGATGTTGTCTGGTGATCCGTTCATTTTTGTATATTTAAAGTTTGTATTTTTTGGCCGGTGGCCAACAATACTGAATAAACCATTGATTGATACTACAAGTATTGATGTTGCATGGGATGGACTACACAAGTCAGAAATAATCACCCTGTAATCAAGTTAGTGTAAACACTGAATGAGGTTAAAGGCAGCCATTGTAATCAAGTTAGTGTAAACACTGAATGAGGTTAAAGGCAGCCATTGTAATCAAGTTTGTGTAAACACTGAATGAGGTTAAAGGCAGCCATTGTAATCAAGTTTGTGTAAACACTAAATGAGGTTAAAGGCAGCCATTGTAATCAAGTTTGTGTAAACACTAAATGAGGTTAAAGGCAGCCATTGTAATCAAGTTTGTGTAAACACTAAATGAGGTTAAAGGCAGCCATTGTAATCAAGTTTGTGTAAACACTGAATGAGGTTAAAGGCAGCCATTGAGGAAAACTTGTTATCAGAGTCGTCACCGTACTGTGAGTATAAGTATATCAACATCCTTTGATAGCTTATATTGACAATGGTAAAATCACTCTTCTTACTCTCTTAGACCTGTCAGCGGCATTTGACACCATTGATCAACGACTTCAACACACTTTTGGTATCACAGAATCTGCCCTATCCTGGTTTAATTCTTATCTTTCTGAAAGAACTCAAATAGTCACGATAAATGGTTTCCAGTCAAATGCATCACCCCTCTCCTTTGGTGTTCCCCAAGGCTCAGTCCTTGGTCCTGTCTTATTCGTTCTTTACACCGAGCCTCTTTTCAATCTTGTCAAGAAGCACTTAATTCATCATCATGTGCGTTGCACATGCAAGGCCGCCTACATTCAACTAAGACAAATCAGCTCTATTCGTCACTTTCTCACTTCTAGTGCCACTCAAACACTTGTCTCCACACTCATCCTGTCTCATTAAGACTATTGTAATGCTCTTCTCTCTGGTTGTCCTAAACACCTCACTGACAGACTACAGCATGTACAAAATGCTGCAGCTCGGCTTGTCTTCAAAGCTAAAAAGTTCGATCATGTACAACCTCTTCTTAGAAAACTTCATTGGCTGCCTATCACTTCACGTATTCAACATTTACGGAAACCATTTATGGTGTGATTTCAATGTAAGTAGTATGCAAAATATAATTGTCTGTCACAACAATGCGTTCCGGAGACTGATAGGACTTCCAAGTTCTGCCAGTGCATCTAGCATGTTTGTCTTCAATTCAGTTAATTCTCTCTCTGTTTTGAGAAGAAAGGCGGCATTTACGTTTATGCTACGTCTTTTTGACAGCCAAAATGTTATGATTACTCGTGTTATTACTTGTGATGTACGGTTCTGTGGGCTTCAGGCCCACTGGTTGAAGATTTTACATTGATCTTTTTTTTTCTTTTCTTTTAAAATAATATCTTTTGTAATATTTTCTGTTTGTATTTGTCTGTTATGTAAAAAATTTGCTGTCGTGTGGTATATTTTCTGTCCTTCTCTGGACCATGGGTCTGTAATAAAGTTTAAATAATAATAATAATAATAATAATACAAAATTTCATCCATTTGTTTCAAGTCAGTTGTAGGTATTGGCCCACAATATCTCACGGATCTTCTACATCAATACATTCCTCGAAGACCACTTCGCTCATCTTCTGATTCTCGTCTTCTCTGTGTTCCAAGGGTGTCAACCAAAACATTTGGTGAAAGATCCTTCTCTTACATTGGCCCTACTTCATGGAACCACCTCCCTTTTGATCTCCGCCATTCCAAATCTTTGTCAACCTTCAGACATTCTCTCAAAACTCACCTCTTCAACTGCTAATAACTGTTTTTCTTTCTCATTTTATTTAATACACATTACCTTGAATTCACATTTCCATTAACTATTTCTGTATCCACTCTTCCTCTGCGCTTCGAGCTCTTCGGAGATGAGGCGCATTACAAATCATCTTATTATTATTATTATTATTATTATTATTATTATTATTATTATTATTATTATTATTATATCAACATCATGTACCAATAGTTAGTCTGTGTTTATCTTATGGTATTTTGTCGACGACTTGTTTTCCATAATAGTAATATTGATACTTGGATTCATGTTATGTTGGCTGTATCTACACTACATGTAGTTTATAATGTTTGCTCCTACATTTTTGTCACTTGTTTTTGTCATTTTATACTGTGACGGTGGTTGTACAAGAATGGTAAGTCTCACTTGTAGTTGACAATAACTTTATTCTGCAACTGCAATTATACACACAAAAGTTACACTAGACTAGTGTAGCCGTACTGGCCATGTCTGATCATCTGCTTTAAAGGTATATTAGCTGCAACGGGGACTATTTTTTGACTATTTTTTGACTATTTTTGTTCTTATTTTCAATATAATTTTACTTTTACACATGGCAAAGCATGTAGAATGACCTTGTGTTCAAAGCCATTACCTTCCATAAATGTATAAAATATTGATTAAAGAATATTAACAACGTTGCTTTTATAATTGTAAACATTCAAAAGCCGCGCAAGAATACATCGACCTTTAAAACGACCTTTGAGGTCAGTACGATACAAAAGTAGACTGCGCATGTTCTATTACAGCTCCCGTATGTCACTTTGGAGTGATATTGACGACTAGTAGACAGGTAAATCTTCTAATTAGAGGGATTGGACCATTTACAGTTTAGTTATAACGTATTTTTAAATGAAAGAAAATACCCAAAAAAATAGTCCCCATTGCAACTAATATACCTTTAAAAAGGACAAATAACTGGAGACAGAGATAAAGTATTAACTAATTATACACACAAAAGTAGCACTACTCTTGTGTAGCCTTACTGACCACTTCTGCACTTCTGCACTAATTAGCCTGCCGTGCATACTTTTAAAGGAAAGATCATGTGATGAACGATATGTAGAAGGAAGGGAGTAAATGGATGTTAGAATGTGGAGATGGATGTTATTGGACGAAGAGAAGTTAGCAGATGAGTCCAGGTGACGTGATGGATGTACATAGAAATTGAAATGAATATTTTAAAAACACAACAAAGGAATATGTTACGGTAAATCACAAAATGAAAACACAAAAGGACATCTACACACTATAAAGGAAGCAGACACAAGTAATTTTAATAATTCAGTGGCTTTTATTACATTTGCAAGTTACACACGCCTGTGACATTACTTAATTTCAATTCACTAAAATCCATTCATTAATGACCTAATTTTAGACTCATTATTGAATTAAATAAGACTGCATATTCTAAAACCGAAATCCTCACTCCTTAAAGGTCCACCTTTAATTACCATGGAATTAACTTTCCCTTGTAGTCATAGTGATAACCATTGTGTTCCTTTGTTCTAGTTGCCATGACAGTCATCAGGCCTTCCACACATTCTTTAGTATCAATCCAAGCATCTGGTCCTGTCATGTCAGTTCTTACATATCCAGGGTGTAATGATATTGCTAAGATTTTGTCAGCTGCAAGCTCCATACTCAAGTTCAAAGTCATCATGTTCAGTGCCACCTGAAAAGTACAAATGAAATGCATAGAAAGATGAAAGCTCATTTATACCATATGTTTAGTTTACGCTGTAATGAGTCTGTATGATTTTGCATTGTAGAGGGTTAACACTTTGCAGAGACTGTGCATTGTAGAGGGTTAACACTGCAGAGACTGTGGTTACCACAACAGAGACTGTGCATTGGGGAGGGTTAACACTGCAGAGACTTTGCACTGTAGAGGGTTAACAATTTGCAGAGACTGTGCATTGTAGAGGGTTAACACTGCCCAGACTGCATTGTTGAGGGTTAACAGTTTGTAGAGACTGCATTGTAGAGGGTTAACAGTTTGTAGAGATTGCATTGTAGAGGGTTAACACTTGGCAGAGACTGCATTGTAGAGGGTTAACACTGCAGAGACTGCATTGTAGAGGGTTAACACTGCAGAGACTGCATTGTAGAGGGTTAACACTGCAGAGACTTTGCATTGTAGAGGGTTAACACTGCAGAGACTGTGCATTGTAGAGGGTTAACACTGCCCAGACTGCATAGTTGAGGGTTAACAGTTTGTAGAGACTGCATTGTAGTGGGTTAACTGCAGAGACTGCATTGTAGAGGGTTAATACTTTGCAGAGACTGCATTGTAGAGGGTTAACACTTGGCAGAGACTGCATGTAGAGCAAGGGTTAATACCTCGCGGAGACTTTGCATTGTAGAGGGTTAACACTTTATAGAGTGTGCATTGTAGAGGGTTAACACTGCCCAGACTGCATAGTTGAGGGTTAACAGTTTGTAGAGACTGCATTGTAGTGGGTTAACTGCAGAGACTGCATTGTAGAGGGTTAATACTTTGCAGAGACTGCATTGTAGAGGGTTAACACTTGGCAGAGACTGCATGTAGAGCAAGGGTTAATACCTCGCGGAGACTTTGCATTGTAGAGGGTTAACACTTTATAGAGTGTGCATTGTAGAGGGTTAACACTGCAGAGACTGCATTGTAGAGGGTTAACACTTAGCAGTGACTTTACATTGTGGAGGGTTAACTTGTTGCAGAGACTGTGCATTGTAGAGGGTTAACATTTAGCAGAGACTTTGCAATGTAGAGGGTTAACACTTTGCAGACATATTGATGTTTTGTTGTAATGAAATATATGGGGACTCCACTCAAGGAAATAAAGACATTATCATAATCTTAGGGGGACATGTTCATAATCCCATAATCTTATAGAACATTTTCATAATTTTAGGGCCTTAGGGGTTCTGTAGAGTCATTTCCAGATTTAAAATCATCTACACTTTTGCACACGATTTCACAGAAACACATTTGCTTCTGCCACATTTGGGGATTTTACCCGTGGGCCACACTGCCTCGTGAAGTCAGCAAGTCAGAAAAAATGAATATTCATGACCATTATGTGTATTACTTTTAGTTAAAATCCACGCATATTGATTGTCCACATATTGCATATCATGTATCTATACTATGAATCAAAGATTTCAATCCTTTTTTTTAAATTTTTTTTTATTTATTAAACTTCGATAATAAGTCAGGGGAAAAAGTTGCACAGGTGGCAAGCACCTATATAAGAGCAACCCTCCACATACATCAAATGGCATAAACAAACAAGAACATATTAAAAACAGTAAATACAAAATATACGGAGATCGTTTTTATATGAGTTTACACTTACTGAAAACGACAAGTCCGATTTGACTGGACAGGCGTTCCATGTATAAAATATTCTGTTAAAAAATGACTGTCAGAATGCTTCACTGCGAAATTGTGGCATTTTCAGTAAGATCTCATCGTCTGAATTGAAATGTACATATTTATCAATATTAAGATCGTAATCGTTATTTATACATTTCAAAAGAATACCAGTACACAATCAGACATCGCTCTTCTGTAGCTAACAGGAAGGAGGTTTAAGGAAACAAGACAATCTTTATAATCAGCCCCTTTACATTGATTGTAACCAAGAATGTATTCAGTAGCTCGTCTTTGGACACCCTCCAATTGAATCATTGATTTTTTTGTACAAACAGACCAAGATCGAGTAATCTCAATTAGTTCTAACCAAGAGATGTACAAATTACGCTTAGTTTGTACCAAGCACGATTGACCGCATGTTCTCTTGATCAGGCCCAACATGCTATTTGCTTTTTTTACCACCTTATTTACATGTTGATCCCACGATAGATTGTCTGTCACTTCCACCCCCAGGTCACACATACTATGGACCCTCTCAATGGGGACTTCAGACACAGAATAATTAAAAACAATGGGCTTACGTTTCCTTGTAATGGTGAGTAACTTGCATTTAGAGATGTTGAATTTCATGCCCCATTTTAAACTCCAAAGCATCAAATTATCGATGTCACGTTGCAAATCTAAACAATCTTCCTCTTTAGTAATTTCCTTAAGACATTTTGCATCATCAGCAAAGAGGGCACACTCTGACTTAGGACTTACATAGTTAGGTAAGTCTTTGATATAAAACAGAAAGAGCAACGGTCCCAAAATAGAACCCTGGGGCACCCCAGATGTAACAGTAGTCCAATCAGACTTGGCACCGTTGACAACAACTCTTTGATAACGATTATGTATTATAAGATGCAAACCAATTTAGCAGTTTACCATGGAAACCGTACATTTGTAATTTATGCAGGAGAAGATCATGAGGCACAGAGTCGAATGCTTTTGAAAAGTTGAGATATACGACATCGACTTGACCAGCATGATCCAAAAATTTGCCAATTTCATGAAACACTTGTGCTAACTGGGTTGTTGTTGATCGACCCTTCAAAAAACTGTGTTGTACATCATGAATAAGAGGTTTTATATAATCATGATAAATAGAATTGATTATGCATCTTTCCAACACCTTACTAAAAAGACAGAGTAAAGAAATTGGCCTATAATTTTTCACATTGGCCTTATCAGACTTTTTGTGAACAGGTATTACGTTCGCCGACAACCATTCGTCAGGCAATTTGCCAGACTGTATGGATTTGTTAAACAGAGAACAAAGGGATGGGGCTAACTCATTAGCACATTCTTTCAGAATACTGCAGGTAGAACATCTGGTCCACAAGCCTTATTTATATTTAAATTTCTCAAAGTTTTGACAACCTCATTTACATCAATATTCACATTTCCCAGATGCTGATGTTGAGTAACTTCAACATCGGGAAAACTACGAGTCAGGGGTTGAGATGTAAAAATAGTACGAAAGTAATCGTTAAACAGACTAGCTTTTGAAGCCACGTCAGAAGCAGATTTACCGCCACAGAAGACAAAACCCGATACACTCTTTGATTTTGGTTTGCATTTAAAAAAGCTCCAAAATCTCTTAGGATTTTCCAAAATAGTATCACTTAGAGCATCTAGATATTGATTGTATTTGAAGGTGCACATATTTTTTAATTTGTTTCTAAGATTACCAAACTTCGACCAGGTCGAAGTAGTGTCACGGCGTTTTGCCGTCCGTCTGTCAATTTGCACTTTGTTGCTAAGGTGTCTGATATCCTTATCAACCCATGCAGGTGCATTTATATCTTTAATAATCGATGATGGAATAAACTGATTTGCAGCAATGAATACCAAATCCTTCCAACTTTGCCAATTGGTATTAATGTCGGGATCTAATAAGGGAGTATGAAAGGGAATCTTATTCATGTAGCAGCGGAGGCCATAAAGTCTGCCTTTTTGAAATTAAAAACTGATGGGCACATTTTCGTAGCCTAGTGACGCTGGTGTGGAAACTGAACTCAATAACTGCGTGGTCACTGTCAAAGATATCAAAAATCACGGTAGTTTCTGAGCAGCGATCCGATTCACTGGTGAATACTAAGTCCAGTAAATTGCCCTTCCTGTGGACAGATTGATTCACAATTTGGGTGAGAGAAACTGTCCGATATGTTACATAATTCATGGTTCTTTGATGTTGATGTATCTCCCCATGAAATACCAGGAAAATTGAAATCACCTAGAACAAAAACGGAGTGAAATTCTAGACTACATTTCTCAAGGATATTTGTGATTACGTCAAGGAAACTAGCAGCACTGGTGTCAGGTGGACGATAACATAATATGACACACACAGGATTTAGTTCACAGATAAGCTGTTTGGCTCTCACATACCTTTGAACACCTGTAACTGTATCCCCTGCTACTTCTAGTCTCACCAAGTGAAGACATTATGCTTGACATATTCATTATAGCAGCACGGGAAACACTCATTTCATCACTGTGTACTAAAGAACTAGCACTTCTCAGCAATGGCAGAAACCTCTATAAAGATAAGTAATAAGTCATTCAAAATCATCTTTGCAAGATCACAGAGGCAGGCTGTAAAATGTATATCTGAAAAAAAGTTTGGTAGTACTGGGGTGATTTAGGTTTTTTTTTCTGTCCTGTTTGATGTCACACAGGTGAAGATTTGCACAAGTGATAATGAAACTAATGCTAGCACCAAAATCAGTGTCAAAGGTCATATCGACATGTTTCTGAATCTATCTTCTGTATCTGATGCTGAATCTAATGCTAGCACCAGAATCAGTGTCAAAGATCATCAACCAGAGTGATATCAACATGTTTTACAGTCTGGACATTCGATCTCATTTGCATACGGTCAGAGTTAAATCACGTCAAATGGCACGCTATTTCATGCGTTCCTATGAGATGCTATCTACATAACAATACAGTGTTATTTTTAGAATGGTACATGTACAATGATCCAAAGTCACAGTACAACCTACAAGTTACCTACTCGCATGTTTTACCTTCAAAAAACATAGTTTTATCTGAGATTTTTCATAATACCATTTTGTTTGGTCGATGTTCGTTTTCAGATTTCTCAGTTTCACCACTTCCGTGATGAAAACATACCCGTCATAACAGCCTGGGCTAAGAGAAAGGCGCTAAGCATGTCACATACATCATTCGATTTGTTATTAAATTCTAATCCAATGAAGCAACATAAAATCTGTCCATGCAATGATATTCAACTATATCTCTGAACATGTAACCTTGTTTGTGTTTAGAAATTTAGTGCTACGTACTCTCGACAACTATAGGTTTGATTGGCTCGTTTTCCGTCCGTATACAAGTAAAATGCTATCAAAAGGTATCTTGCTAAAAATTACTGCACAGTTAATAACTTTATGAAAATTCACGAAATTTGACCAGTCTTTAAATTTGTCGATAAAATAAAATGAGTCAAACTTCCAAGGCAATTTTTATTTTTGATAATTCATTTTAGTCATCATTGATCAGCTAGGAGTTACAATTTCTATGCCATGTTCTAAAAATAATAAACACAATTGGCCCATGTATTTTCCAGATATAAATTTCATCCCATGTGATTTTCTTTTTGCTTTTTTATGTGTAAACATGTTTTTCATCAAAGGATATTTCACTTTATTTATATATTTTTTTATGTCGAAAATGTCACTTGGATAAGTCAAAATGCACTCTGTGATCAATCGATAAAAATGTTGTAATTCTTTCTAAACATTTGCTGGAATTTCCACTTCTCAGAGAGCCTTATTCATAATATTGTTTGTCATGTTGTATTTAAAGATTCAAACACTATAAAAGCATCAAATTCTATGAATATCTAGACCAAAGTAGGATTTCAACGTGAATGCACGATAAATATGCACAGACAGGCTGCACAGACGAATGTTCAGACTCTAACAGGTGTAGATTTGCACGTGTTAATGTGATAATCAAACTAATGCTAGCACCAGAATCAGTGTCAAAGATCATATCAACCTGTTTCTGAATCTGATGATTTTTGTATCTGATGCTGAATCTAATGCTAGCACCAGACTCAGTGTCAAAGATCATCAACCAGAGTGATATCAACATGTTTCTGAATCTGATGCTAGCACCAGACTCAGTGTCAAGGGTCATTTCAAAAGAATTTTGCTTCTGCGCCAACTTTTCATATGTTACACAACTTACAAATTACATAGATAGTATACCTTTATAACCAGTAATGATCCTACAGTATTAACTCTATACACCTTGATCATATTATCAGGATCCACCTCCTCTATTGTTTGATCTTTATTTAAAAGTATCCCGGCATTGTTTATCAGTAAAGTCAGTCCATTTTCACCAAGCACTTGTTCCACTTTACTGGCGGCATCATTTATACTATCACGGTCATCCACATCTGAAATGGAAAGTTGTTTTGCTAACTTTTACTGAATTTTTAGTTTAATATAACTTTAACAAAATCTGCATTATTGACCAGTGATGTAGTGAATGTTCATTAGTTTCAAACTGGTTATACTGGTCTCGCTGTTCTTACTGAAGTAAAAAAGTGGGGTAATGATGAGTGAATGGTTAGAGTGGTTGGCCTGGAAGCTGCAGGTTGCAGGTTTGAGCCCATCACTGTCGTTTGTTTCTGAGTGGCTAAAGTCCTTGAGTAAGAGTTGAACCACAACTGTGCCTCAGTCAACCCAGCTGTATAATTGGGGACCTGGTAGGATAGAGGTTGGAATGTGAATGTTTTAATCCTATGCACTTATAAAGGCTGCAATGGATTGTATGCTCTCCAGGGAGTTGAGGAAGTATAAAGGGCCATTGTGCTGCTATAGATCCGGACCAGGGGTAATAATTGTAAGGCACTGAGCATAAAATGGGAAAGCATATAAATACCAACTTTATTATCAATATCATTAATAAGGCTTGATATCTTAAACAGGGCTAGAAATTAACTCTTATCTTTGGTAGTCACAGTGGTTGACCAGTTGTTCCATATTCCCCTGACTGATAAAAGAAGACGGAAAAATGGGATTAATCCTGTGTATTCCTTAGACCTTTATTGTAAATATGTTTCTTTCTACCAGAGGGGTATTTGTTTGTATTTTAACAAAAACTGTAAGTTGGGAAAAAACCAGGAATACACAGGATTAATCCCATTTTTCCTCAACTTGTATTTTTTGTGTAAAACCAAATTATTATACTTTAAGTAACTTTCATGTGCATAAATCTCCCATCTTCTAAATCATCACGTAACCAGTGATAGCTATAAGCTATAAATTATGATAGCCCCATCACAACCAGTGATAGCTATAAGCTATAAATTATGGTAGCCCATCACAAGAATTGGTCGTCTGTGGACAAGGGATCAAGTATTGCAAACTAAGATTTGGTGTTCAAAAGACAAATGCGAAGATCACCATTCACTTACCAAATCAAAGTAGTGCAAAGTTTAATATATTCACTTACCAAATCAATGTACTGCAAAGATTAAATGTACATTTACTTATCGAATCTAAATATTGCACAGGTTAACACACATCTACCAATAAAGTCACTGTATTTAGCAAAGACATACTTACCAAGTCGGAGTACTTGAACTGATGGGTTAGCTTCAGCTATACTCTTCAGTTCCTGTCAAATTAAAATCATTTATCATGAATCTGTTTTAATCATTTCCTTTTTACAGTTAAAAAATGAGAACCAGACATGATGATGTTATAAGGTATTTACGAATATTCAAAAAACACTGTCTTGGTGTTTGCATGAAAGGTGCCACAGCAAACACGGATGATGGTATTTTTTGAATATTCATATAAACTTTTTCACCTTATGTCATACAAATAAAGTCTTTATAAGTTTATGTAATGTTTTATATGCTCAGTGTATACCCTGCTATCCTTCATCCAATCTCACTACTAGTATACCATACTATCCTTCATCCAATCTCACTACTAGTATACCATGCTATCCTTCATCCAATCTCACTACTAGTATACCATGCTAACCTTTGTCCAATCTCACTACTAGTATACCATGCTATCCTTCATCCAATCTCACTACTAGTATACCATGCTATCCTTCATCCAATCTCACTACTAGTATACCGTGCTATCCTTCATCCAATCTCACTACTAGTATACCATGCTATCCTTCATCCAATCTCACTACTAGTATACCGTGCTATCCTTCATCCAATCTCACTACTAGTATACCGTGCTATCCTTCATCCAATCTCACTACTAGTATACCATGCTATCCTTCATCCAATCTCACTACTAGTATACCATGCTATCCTTCATCCAATCTCACTACTAGTATACCGTGCTATCATTCATCCAATCTCACTACTAGTATACCGTGCTATATTCCTTCATCCAATCTCACTACTAGTATACCGTGCTATCCTTCATCCAATCTCACTACTAGTATACCGTGCTATCCTTCATCCAATCTCACTACTAGTATACTGTGCTATCATTCATCCAATCTCACTACTAGTATACCATGCTATCCTTCATCCAATCTCACTACTAGTATACCGTGCTATATTCCTTCATCCAATCTCACTACTAGTATACCGTGCTATATTCCTTCATCCAATCTCACTACTAGTATACCATGCTATCCTTCATCCAATCTCACTACCAGTATACCATGCTATCATTCATCCAATCTCACTACTAGTATACCATGCTATCCTTCATCCAATCTCACTACTAGTATACCCTGCTATCATTCATCCAATCTCACTACTAGTATACCATGCTATCCTTCATCCAATCTCACTACTAGTATACCATGATATCCTTCATCCAATCTCACTACTAGTATACCCTGCTATCCTTCATCCAATCTCACTACTAGTATACCATGCTATCCTTCATCCAATCTCACTACCAGTATACCATGCTATCCTTCATCCAATCTCACTACTAGTATACCCTGCTATCCTTCATCCAATCTCACTACTAGTATACCATGCTATCCTTCATCCAATCTCACTACCAGTATACCATGCTATCCTTCATCCAATCTCACTACTAGTATACCCTGCTATCCTTCATCCAATCTCACTACTAGTATACCATGCTATCCTTCATCCAATCTCACTACTAGTATACCATGCTATCCTTCATCCAATCTCACTACTAGTATACCATGCTATCCTTCATCCAATCTCACTACTAGTATACCATGCTATCCTTCATCCAATCTCACTACTAGTATACCATGCTATCCTTCATCCAATCTCACTACTAGTATACCATGCTATCCTTCATCCAATCTCACTACTAGTATACCATGCTATCCTTCATCCAATCTCACTACTAGTATACCGTGCTATATTCCTTCATCCAATCTCACTACTAGTATACCCTGCTATCATTCATCCAATCTCACTACTAGTATACCATGCTATCCTTCATCCAATCTCGCTACTAGTATACCATGCTATCCTTCATCCAATCTCGCTACCAGTATACCATGCTATCCTTCATCCAATCTCACTACTAGTATACCATGCTATCCTTCATCCAATCTCACTACTAGTATACCGTGCTATCCTTCATCCAATCTCACTACTAGTATACCGTGCTATCCTTCATCCAATCTCACTACTAGTATACCGTGCTATCCTTCATCCAATCTCACTACTAGTATACCACGCTATCCTTCATCCAATCTCACTACTAGTATACCATGCTATCCTTCATCCAATCTCACTACTAGTATACCATGCTATCCTTCATCCAATCTCACTACTAGTATACCATGCTATCCTTCATCCAATCTCACTACTAGTATACCATGCTATCCTTCATCCAATCTCACTACTAGTATACCATGCTATCCTTCATCCAATCTCACTACTAGTATACCGTGCTATATTCCTTCATCCAATCTCACTACTAGTATACCCTGCTATCATTCATCCAATCTCACTACTAGTATACCATGCTATCCTTCATCCAATCTCGCTACTAGTATACCATGCTATCCTTCATCCAATCTCGCTACCAGTATACCATGCTATCCTTCATCCAATCTCACTACTAGTATACCATGCTATCCTTAATCCAATCTCACTACTAGTATACCATGCTATCCTTCATCCAATCTCACTACTAGTATACCGTGCTATCCTTCATCCAATCTCACTACTAGTATACCGTGCTATCCTTCATCCAATCTCACTACTAGTATACCCTGCTATCCTTCATCCAATCTCACTACTAGTATACCATGCTATCCTTCATCCAATCTCACTACTAGTATACCATGCTATCCTTCATCCAATCTCACTACTAGTATACCATGCTATCCTTCATCCAATCTCACTACTAGTATACCGTGCTATCCTTCATCCAATCTCACTACTAGTATACCGTGCTATCCTTCATCCAATCTCACTACTAGTATACCGTGCTATCCTTCATCCAATCTCACTACTAGTATACCGTGCTATCCTTCATCCAATCTCACTACTAGTATACCGTGCTATCCTTCATCCAATCTCACTACTAGTATACCACGCTATCCTTCATCCAATCTCACTACTAGTATACCGTGCTATCCTTCATCCAATCTCACTACTAGTATACCGTGCTATCCTTCATCCAATCTCACTACTAGTATACCATGCTATCCTTCATCCAATCTCACTACTAGTATACCATGATATCATTCATCCAATCTCACTACTAGTATACCGTGCTATCCTTCATCCAATCTCACTACTAGTATACCGTGCTATCCTTCATCCAATCTCACTACTAGTATACCGTGCTATCCTTCATCCAATGTCACTACTAGTATACCATGCTATCCTTCATCCAATGTCACTACTAGTATACCGTGCTATCATTCATCCAATCTCACTACTAGTATACCATGCTATCCTTCATCCAATCTCACTACTAGTATACCATGCTATCCTTCATCCAATCTCACTACTAGTATACCATGATATCATTCATCCAATCTCACTACTAGTATACCGTGCTATCCTTCATCCAATCTCACTACTAGTATACCATGCTATCCTTCATCCAATCTCACTACTAGTATACCGTGCTATCCTTCATCCAATCTCACTACTAGTATACCATGCTATCCTTCATCCAATCTCACTACTAGTATACCATGCTATCCTTCATCCAATCTCACTACTAGTATACCGTGCTATCCTTCATCCAATCTCACTACTAGTATACCCTGCTATCCTTCATCCAATCTCACTACTAGTATACCCTGCTATCCTTCATCCAATCTCACTACTAGTATACCCTGCTATCCTTCATCCAATCTCACTACTAGTATACCATGCTATCCTTCATCCAATCTCACTACTAGTATACCATGCTATCCTTCATCCAATCTCACTACTAGTATACCATGCTATCCTTCATCCAATCTCACTACTAGTATACCATGCTATCCTTCATCCAATCTCACTACTAGTATACCATGCTATCCTTCATCCAATCTCACTACTAGTATACCATGCTATCCTTCATCCAATCTCACTACTAGTATACCCTGCTATCCTTCATCCAATCTCACTACTAGTATACCACGCTATCCTTCATCCGATCTCACTACTAGTATACCATGTTATGCTTAATCCAATCTCACTACTAGTATACCACGCTATCCTTCATCCAATCTCACTACTAGTATACCATGCTATCCTTCATCCAATCTCACTACTAGTATACTGTGCTATCCTTCATCCAATCTCACTACTAGTATACCATGCTATCCTTCATCCAATCTCACTACTAGTATACCATGCTATCCTTCATCCAATCTCACTACTAGTATACCATGCTATCCTTCATCCAATCTCACTACTAGTATACCCTGCTATCCTTCATCCAATCTCACTACTAGTATACCATGCTATCCTTCATCCAATCTCACTACTAGTATACCATGCTATCCTTCATCCAATCTCACTACTAGTATACCATGCTATCATTCATCCAATCTCACTACTAGTATACCATGCTATCATTCATCCAATCTCACTACTAGTATACCATGCTATCCTTCATCCAATCTCACTACTAGTATACCGTGCTATCCTTCATCCAATCTCACTACTAGTATACCGTGCTATCCTTCATCCAATCTCATTACCAGTATACCATGCTATCCTTCATCCAATCTCACTACTAGTATACCATGCTATCATTCATCCAATCTCACTACTAGTATACCATGCTATCCATCATCCAATCTCACTACTAGTATACCCTGCTATCCTTCATCCAATCTCACTACTAGTATACCATGCTATCCTTCATCCAATCTCACTACTAGTATACCATGCTATCCTTCATCCAATCTCACTACTAGTATACCATGCTATCCTTCATCCAATCTCACTACCGTATACCATGCTATCCTTCATCCAATCTCACTACTAGTATACCATGCTATCCTTCATCCAATCTCACTACTAGTATACCATATTGCTATCCTTCATCCAATCTCACTACTAGTATACCATGCTATCCTTCATCCAATCTCACTACTAGTATACCATGCTATCCTTCATCCAATCTCACTACTAGTATACCATACTATCCTTCATCCAATCATAGACCCTACACATTCTATTCTATTTCTTTTCTAAAAATGTCTAATTTCTATTCTATTCATGATAGTTTTGATACATGATGCACTTACATGAGCATTTTCAGGAGCGCGACACGTTGCAAACACATGTTGTGGTGGATTTGGTAGTTTGACAAATTGTTTAATCAGTTCTAGACCAATACCACGACTACAACCAGTCACTAGTACGGACTTCGTACACAAGGACGCCATGCCTCTTCACACGATTGAGTTATGTGACATGTGAGTAGCAAAGTTCGATAAAATTTCATCGTATCGTATCATGCTAGTACATGTACTGTACACAATGGCGTGTAATATTGCATAGATTGTTGTTTTCCAGGTCTACAGACTAAATATAACAACCTTTTGAATATATATTCCTACCTGTATATTTATAGTATACGTAGTACTATAGATCGATACATTTGTAGCAGCAAGATTCGTATGATATTTTCCTAAGAAAACGGAAATCTAAGCAATAATACACGCCCCTGTGTACTAGTACTAGTAGTACTAGTATAGTAGTAGTTGCAAGTTATTTAAAGAATTCTGCACATGCGTACTACGATTGAATGAAAAACCCGGAAGTATTGAACAGTGAAATTTCGTCTGCTCCGGTACAGTACGGTAACGGTGCTTTTCCTTCTACACTGTTTATATGTGTAAATATCCAAAAAGGGATTATCATCACACAGACGTGACAGTCTTTTAGTCAGCTTTGTTTTCCTCTGCTTGATACTTGCGCAAAACACCTTGCAGTTATGACGCACAGGCCATGGACTGAAGTGATGTGATGAGTTTACAATATTTGATGTGCTCTAGTTTGCAGTTCTCGAAAGTTTATATATAAGAAAAGTGTTTTGAAAGAGTTGATGTCCAGTGTACATGTACTGGTGTTGTGATACGACTGTCTTGCATTTTCTCAGATGTAACGTTTGCTCGTAAGCTTGACGTATGTTTCGGATAAATTCTTGAAACCCTCGGAATTGTTAAATACCGTTCATCCCAAACTAGTGCATGGTACGGTTATCACACTTCTGTAATCATTGGCCGTCGTCTATATGCCGCGTTTCAACCAACCGTGGAGGTATGTCCCCTTATTCCTCCATGAACCAACGCACATGCGCCAGCTGGTTAACGCTGTTTGCAATGGTTTTTCTAATTTATTTAAGCTTTTTCTTTCTTTTTGTTTTCATTCAGTTATATATTCAATGTTCAGCGTTAAGTATTGTAATTTTATTATTATTATCTACTCAATTTCATACGTACATTTAATTCTCAAATTCCTACATATGTCCACTGAACTATATGGTTAACTGTTAGGGAGTGTACATTTTTAATTTCCAGGGGGAGGCCGGAGGATTTCTAATGAAGCAAGGGATTTTTATTGGTGGCCCCCCCTACAAAAACTGGTATAAATTATCTGGCCCCCCCTAAGACTTCTTGTTTTTATTTCATGGCCCCCCCCTGAAACCACTAACAAAAATACGCACAGATGAAACACAGATACAGCAACACATAGATTTGCCAGCAGTTGCTACATGTATTAACTTATTCCATATTTATACTTACTTCAGAATTGAACCAGTGCACAAAGTTGTTGAATCATGGACACTCATAAAATCACAAATAAAGACTATTATAAGTTAAATTGGCTGACAGGATGTCTACTTACAACTGAGGGGTGACAGAATAGACTACTGGTCTGGCTACACTTTTTCTTGGATTTTTAGCCCATCACTGACATAAATTAGCAAATAAATGAACAAGTAAATATATATATATATATTACTTATTTATCAGAGGTTTGGAAAAAATAGTGCAAAATTGCACCATGAGGAAACTTTTTTCCATGTGAACATATTCAAATTTTAGGATTAATTTGCAGTGGTTGGTCACACAATCATTTATTATTAATTTAAATACTTCATAAATTACACATTTTAGAAACATTTTTAATTGCAGTGCAAAGGGAAAACATGTTATTTAAGATTGAAATACATATTAAGACCCTTCCTATATTATAGTATTCATATTATCTCTACGCAAAATATAAAACACTTCTTGACTATATTTCAAGAGGCTTTAGTAAACTGATGCGCTGTATCACTTCAAAGGGTTGAATAATATTTTTTATGAATACATGGCTTGTTATGAATACATTCCTCACCCAGCACCTGTGAATAATTTTGTGTTTAATTCAAACTCACAAAAGCTATCATATAATACTTGAACCCTACCATGGTGATAGAATGAAAACATCTCTTCAAACTTTAATTTCAGAATTAAAATAATTCTACCAAGTGAATATTAAATATCACCTCACACTTTGAAAAGTAGGAACTGTTACAGAAGGTTTATGTTTAGTTGATTACATTATAAGTAATGTCCATACCAAATATCAAATCAATCAGTCCCATTGATTTACACACTCATGCACACTGTTTGATGACATACATGTAGGCACAATGAACCTCAGTTCCAGTTGTGCCAAAAATAGTGTAGTTACTGTTCCACTACAGTGTTTGAAACACCAAACACAAATTGAACTGTTGATGACTACCAACCACGAGCTAACTTAAAAAAGCTCTATGTTTCAAAACAATTAAATGATGAAGCTGCTATTTCTCTTTTTGCTGAGAAATATATTGTCAGTGTGAACAGTGTTAAAAACTACATTGAACATTTGAGAAATTTGGAGAGGATGAAAAACATTAGATCCAGACATTGGTTAGAGGTACAGAAGAAAAGAGAAAACAAGAATTATAATGACTATGACTGGTTGCAGTTATTCATAAGTGGAACTCTAGAAAAACTGAACGTAAAAGAGCTAGATAAATATCTAGACAAGCATAAATTGCCAAAATATAGAAAATTAAAAGGAGAAAAAGTAGACATAATATCAATGCACATACTTGGAACACCTGAATTTAGGTCAAGAAAAGTGACTGCAAATGAACTTCAAACTACAACTACAGACATCAGTGATACAAATAGTAGTGACTCTGAAAGTGAAAATGCTATAATAGGTGTTATAGACAGTGATGATTGTTTTTCTGATAACTCTGAAACTTCAAGCACGGCTGATATCTCAGACAGTGATTGTGATGAAACAAGTCCTACACAATTTCATGGGAAAGTTACCTTGAGAAGTGGCAGAGTCGCTGGTCAATTTTTGTTTCACTGAATACAAATATTGTGATTTAATAGGTTTGTGCACTGTTTTATCATCAATCCATGTTAAATGCTACTTCTGTAGGACATTGTGCACAGTCAAGTGTTGGGTTTTGCCTATAAGTTTTATTTTATATACATATCTGGCACTTGTCCATCCTGACATTCAGGTTAGGTTGTTTTTTTGTGGCCCCCCCTAACAAATAGTGAAATTTTTGTTTAGCCCCCCCTAATTTTTCTTGATAAAAATTGGTGGCCCCCCCTGAAAATCCTCCGCCCCCCCCTGGAAGTTAAAACTGTACACTCCCTTAGGGAGTCTTCAAAAATGGGGCAGGGGGGGGGAGTTTGCTGGAATGAACGTCGGGGTCATGAATTGTCACATGATACAAATGGTATCCATACAATATAATTAAAGGCAGTTATAAACCTGAAATGGAATGTGCCCCTGGCTCAACAAAAATCTTTTCAACATTGCTAGATTTTTTTGGTAACTTGAATTAGCAGAATGTTGGTATAAATTATGTATGATATTCCAACATTAACAGATATCAGAACGATTTTGTTTACAGTGTAACAATCAACTAAGATAGTGGTAGATATTAGATGATGTTTTCACTGAAGATAATTAAGTATTTTAAAGTCATGAATATTCATTAATTGTTCACCTTTTACATATGTATTTCTAGCTCACGTGAGGCAGTGTGGTCCACAGCAAAAATCCTCAAATGATCCACACCTTAAATCCTCTTTCTCCCAACATGTACTTAGTTGTGTACAAACAAATATCCCCAAGAGAGAGAAAGAGGTGTTTCTCTGAAATCACACAGAATGTATAGTTGATATAAAATCATGACCTGACTTTCTAAAACCCAAAGTTTATGAAAGCGCCATTATTTCCTGGAGTAGTACATGGCATTCATCTTTGAGGTGACTCGAGATCCATCTTCGTACATTAAAACCAGAAGCCACAGAAGTGACTTTAAACCAGACTAGTACAAGTGTACAAGAGTTTATCCAACTTGTATATTATTATCCAGCCATGACATTGATCATTTACCTCTAATTCAATATATGTAGTTAATTAGCATATTGTGAAATTATAAATCAAGAATTATAAAATAATATATCTTTTATTTCAGAATCATTCAATGTTTGGTGGACAACTACTGTAGGAATGTGCCTCAGAGAGGTGAAACTTAATAGGAAGTTAGTGGGTCCAAAATGTCTGTCTCCTTGTAATCACAGAGTTGACAAGCGGTTGATCTTACTTTCTTAGTTCCTACATAAAATTTCCCAATTCAACTCAATGTGTGTGTTTTCTGTCTTTGTACACATTCTTATACACTAGTCTTGTGTAGCTGTTTTGGCCATGTCTGCACTTCTTTGTTAATTAGCCAGCCACACATACTTTAAAAAAAAATATTATGTGTTGAAAGAGATGTAGAAAAAAGGAAGTGATTGGATGTTAGAATTTGAAGATGGATGTTATTGGACGAAGAGAAGTTAGCAGATGAGTCCAGGTGACATGATGGATGTACATAGAAATTGAAATGAATATTTTATGAACACAACAAAGGAATACGTTACGGTAAATCACAAAATGAAAACACAAACGGACATCTACACACTATAAAGGAAGCAGACACAAGTAATTTTGATAATTCAGTGGCTTTTATTACATTTGCCAGTTACACACGCCTGCGACATTATTTATTTTCAATTCACTAAAATCCATTCATTAATGACCTAATTTTAGACTCATTTTTGAATTAATTAAAACTGCATTTAACCTAAATCCTCACTCCTTAAAGGTCCACCTTTAATTACCACGGAATTAACTTTCCCTTGTAGTCATAGTGATAACCATTGTGTTCCTTTGTTCTAGTTGCCATGACAGTCATCAGGCCTTCCACACATTCTTTAGTATCAATCAAAGCTTGTGGTCCAGTCATATCAGTTCTCACATATCCAGGGTGTAATGATATTGCTAAGATTTTGTCAGCTGCAAGCTCCAAACTCAAGTTGAAAGTCACCATGTTCAGTGCCACCTGAAAAATACAAATGAAATACATAGAAAGATGAAGGCTCATCTATACCATATAATGTTTAGTCTACATTTAATGAATTACTGTATGATTTTGCATTATAACACTTGGCAGAGACTGCTTTGTAGAGGATTAAGACTGCAGAGACTGCATTGTAGAGGGTTAACACTTGGCAGAGACTGTGCATTGTAGAGGGTTAACACATGGCAGAGACTGCATTGTAGAGGGTTAACACTTGGCAGAGACTGTGCATTGTAGAGGGTTAACACATGGCAGAGACTGCATTGTAGAGGGTTAACACTTGGCAGAGACTGTGCATTGTAGAAGGTTAACACATGGCAGAGACTGCATTGTAGAGGGTTAACACTTGGCAGAGACTGCATTGTAGAGGATTAATACTTGGCAGAGACTGCTTTGTAGAGGATTAATACTTTGCAGAGACTGCATTGTAGAGGGTTAACACTTGGCAGAGACTGTGCATTGTAGAGGGTTAACACATGGCAGAGACTGCATTGTAGAGGGTTAACACTTGGCAGAGACTGCATTGTAGAGGGTTAACACTTGGCAGAGACTGCATTGTAGAGGATTAACACTGCAGAGACTGCATTGTAGAGGTTTAACACTGCAGAGACTGCTTTGTAGAGGGTTAACACTTTGCAGAGACTGCATTGTAGAGGGTTAACACTTGGCTGAGACTGTATTATAGAGGGTTAACACTTGGCTGAGACTGCATTGTAGAGGGTTAACACTTTATAGAGTGTGCATTGTAGAGGTTTAACACTGCAGAGACTGCTTTGTAGAGGGTTAACACTTTGCAGAGACTGCATTGTAGAGGGTTAACACTTGGCTGAGACTGTATTATAGAGGGTTAACACTTGGCTGAGACTGCATTGTAGAGGGTTAACACTTGGCAGAGACTGCATTGTAGAGGGTTAACACTTTGTAGAGACTGCATTGTAGAGGGTTAACACTTGGCTGAGACTGTATTATAGAGGGTTAACACTGCAGAGACTGCATTGTAGAGGGTTAACACTTGGCAGAGACTGCATTGTAGAGGGTTAACACTTGGCAGAGACTGCATTGTAGAGACTGCATTGTAGAGGGTTAACACTTGGCTGAGACTGTATTATAGAGGGTTAACACTGCAGAGACTGCATTGTAGAGGGTTAACACTTGGCTGAGACTGTATTATAGAGGGTTAACACTTTGTAGAGACTGCATTGTAGAGGGTTAACACTTGGCTGAGACTGCATTGTAGAGGGTTAATACTGCAGAGACTGCTTTGTAGAGGGTTAACATTGCAGAGACTGCATTGTAGAGGGTTAACACTTTGCAGAGACTGCATTGTAGAGGGTTAACACTTGGCAGAGACTTTGCATTGTAGAGGGTTAACACTTGGCAGAGACTTTGCATTGTAGAGGGTTAACACTTTGCAGAGACTGCATTGTAGAGGGTTAACACTTGGCAGAGACTTTGCATTGTAGAGGGTTAACACTTTGTAGAGACTGCATTGTAGAGGGTTAACACTTGGCAGAGACTTTGCATTGTAGAGGGTTAACACTTTGTAGAGACTGCATTGTAGAGGTTTAACATTGCAGAGACTGCATTGTAGAGGATTAACATTTTGCAGAGACTGCATTGTAGAGGATTAACATTGCAGAGACTGCATTGTAGAGGTTTAACACTGCAGAGACTGCATTGTAGAGGTTTAACATTGCAGAGACTGCATTGTAGAGGATTAACATTGCAGAGACTGCATTGTAGAGGTTTAACACTGCAGAGACTGCATTGTAGAGGATTAACATTGCAGAGACTGCATTGTAGAGGATTAACACTTGGCAGAGACTGCATTGTAGAGCAAGGGTTAATACCTCGCGGAGACTTTGCATTGTAGAGGGTTAACACTTTGCAGACATATTGATATTTTGTTGTAATGAATTATATGGGGACTCCAATCAAGGAAATAAAGACATTATCATAATCTTAGGGGGACATGTTCATAATCTCATGATCTTAGGGGACATTTTCATAATCTTAGGGCCTTAGTGGTTGTGTAGAGTCATTTCCAGATTTAAAATCATCTACACTTTTGCACACGATTTCACAGAAACACATTTGCTTCTGCCACATTTGGGGATTTTAGCTGAGGGCCACACTGCCCCATGGAAGTCAGCAGAAATACATATGGGATGAGTGAAAAAATGAATATTCATGATCATTATGTGTATTACTTTTAGTTACAATCCATGCATATTCATTGTCCACCTATTGCATATGCATGTATCTATACTATCAAGATCTATCAAAGATTTCACTCCTGACAGCTGTTTGGCTCTCACATACCTTTGAACACCTGTAACTGTACAATCTGCTACTTCTATTGTCATCAAATGAAGACACTTTGCTTGACATATTCATTATAGCAGCACGGGAAACTCTCATTTCATCACTGTGTACTAAAGAACTAGCACTTCTAAGTAATGGCAGAAACCTCTACAAAGATAAGTGATAAGACATTCAAAATCATCTCTGCAAGATCACAGAGGCAGGCTATAAAATGTATATCTGAAAAAAAAAGTTTGGTAGTACTGGGGTGATTTGGGTTTTTTATCTGTCCTGTTTGATGTCACACAGGTGAAGATTTACACATGTTAATGTGATAATGAAACTAATGCTAGCACCAGAATCAGTGTCAAAGGTCATATTGACATGTTTCTGAATCTATCTTCTGTATCTGATGCTGAATCTAATGCTAGCACCAGAATCAGTGCCAAAGGTCATATCGGCCTGTTTCTGAATCTATCTTCTGTATCTGATGCTGAATCTAATGCTAGCACCAGAATCAGTGCCAAATGTCATATCGACCTGTTTCTGAATCTATCTTCTGTATCTGATGCTGAATCTAATGCCAGCACCAGAATCAGTGTCAAAGACCATCAACTAGAGTGATATCAACATGTTTCTGAATCTGATGCTAGCACCAGACTCAGTGTCAAGGGTCATTTCAATAGAATTTTGCTTCTGTGCCAACTTTTCAGATGTTACAATTACACAGATAGCATACCTTTATAACCAGCAATGGTCCTACAGTATTAACTCTATACAACTTGATCATATAATCAGGATCCACCTCCTCTATTGTTTGTTCTCTATTTACAGATATCGCAGCATTATTTATCAATAAACTCAGTCCATTTTCACCAAGTACTTGTTCCACTTTACTGGCGGCATCATTTATACTATCACGGTCATCCACATCTGAAATGGAAAGTTGTTTTGCTAATTTTTACTGAATTTACATAACTTTAACAAAATCTACATTATTGACCAGTGAAGTAGTGAATGTTCATTGGTTTTATAAACTGGTTATACTGGTCTCACTGTTCATACTGAAATACAAAATACTAAGTTTTGATATCTACAGGACTAGAAATTAACTCTTTCCTTTGGTAGTCTTAGTGGCTGACCAGTTGTTCCTTATTCCTGACTAAAAACAGAAGCCTTCCATTAGAAATGTTTCTTTCTACCAGAGGGGTATTTTTTGTATTTTTAAAAAACTGTAAGTTGAGAAAAAACTAGGAATACACAGGATTAATCCTATTTTTCCTCAACTTGTATTTTTGTGTGTAAAACCAAATTATTATACTTTACATAACTTTCATGTCCATAAATCTTCCATCTTCTAAATTATCACGTAACCAGCTATTAGCTATAAATTATGGTAGCCCCATCACAACCAGTGATAGCTATAAGCTATAAATTATGATAGCCCCATCACAACCAGTGATAGCTATAAGCTATAAATTATGGTAGCCCCATCACAACCAGTGATAGCTATAAGCTATAAATTATGGTAGTCCCATCACAACCAGTGATAGCTATAAGCTATAAAGTATGGTAGCCCCATCACAACCAGTGATAGCTATAAGCTATAAATTATGGTAGTCCCATCACAACCAGTGATAGCTATAAGCTATAAACTATGATAGTCCCATCACAACCAGTGATAGCTATAAGCTATAAATTATGATAGCCCCATCACAACCAGTGATAGCTATAAGCTATAAATTATGATAGCCCCATCACAACCAGTGATAGCTATAAGCTATAAATTATGGTAGTCCCATCACAACCAGTGATAGCTATAAGCTATAAAGTATGGTAGCCCCATCACAACCAGTGATAGCTATAAGCTATAAATTATGGTAGCCCCATCACAACCAGTGATAGCTATAAGCTATAAAGTATGATAGTCCCATCACAACCAGTGTTAGCTATAAGCTATAAAGTATGGTAGCCCCATCACAACCAGTGATAGCTATAAGCTATAAATTATGGTAGCCCCATCACAACCAGTGATAGCTATAAGCTATAAAGTATGGTAGCCCCATCACAACCAGTGATAGCTAATTATAAGCTATAAATTATGATAGCCCCATCACAACCAGTGATAGCTATAAGCTATAAATTATGATAGCCCCATCACAACCAGTGATAGCTATAAGCTATAAATTATGATAGCCCCATCACAACCAGTGATAGCTATAAGCTATAAATTATGATAGCCCCATCACAACCAGCGATAGCTATAAGCTATAAAGTATGGTAGCCCCATCACAACCAGTGATAGCTATAAGCTATAAAGCATGGTAGCCCCATCACAACCAGTGATAGCTATAAGCTATAAATTATGATAGCCCCATCACAACCAGTGATAGCTATTAGCTATAAATTATGATAGCCCCATCACAACCAGTGATAGCTATAAGCTATAAATTATGATAGCCCCATCACAAGAATTGGTAGTCTGTGGACAAGGGATCAAGTATTGCAAACTAAGATTTGGTGTTCAAAAGACAAATGCCTAGATCCCCGTTCACTTATCAAATCAAAGTAGTGCAAATTTTAATATATTCACTTACCAAATCAACGTACTGCAAAGATTAAATGTACATTTACTTATCGAATCAAAATATTGCACAGGTTAACACACATCTACCAATAAAGTCACTGTATTTAGCAAAGACATACTTACCAAGTCGGAGTACTTGAACTGATGGGTTAGCTTCAGCTATACTCTTCAGTTCCTGTCAAATTAAAATCATTTATCATGAATCTGTTTTAATCATTTCCTTTTTACAGTTAAAAAATGAGAACCAGACATGCGAGTCCGAGTCATGACATATATTAATTTACATAAAGAGATTAAAAGAGCAAATAACACCAGTAGTAGTGTGCTTTGTGGATCATACCACAGTCTCTTGTGAGCTAATATTCAATTCAATGATGGTACTAATACAAAATAATGATGTTATAAGGTATTTACGAATATTCAAAAAACACTGTCTTGGTGTTTGCATGAAAGGTGCCACAGCAAACGCAGTACGGATGATGGTATTTTTTGAATATTCATATAAACTGTTTCACCTTCTGTCATAAAAATAAGGTCTTTATAAGTTTATGTAATGTTGTTTTATATGCCTAGTGTAGATGGTAACAGGACAAATGCCCCCATAGGACAAATCCCCCCCCCCCCGACAAATGCCCCCCCCCCCCCAACAAATGCCCCTGAATAAATGTCTACAGTAGGACTATGGCTCACAATTCAACCAAGAAAGGCATGCTTTTTAGAGTTACTAGTATTTCTACTATAGTGCGATTGAAAGACGTGATTTCAGGTGGTGTACTTAAAATAAAAAATATGGTTTTATCACTTTAATAGTATTTATGCAATCAGATTCCAGAGTTCTACACAAATTGTTGCCGATTTCACGTGCTTGACTTTTTGAGGGGAATAGCCTACAACCTCCATTTTTGAATGAAATGTTTAGTATTCATGCAATCAGATTCTGGAGTTCTACACTTAAGCAATACCTATTAACTGTGTTTACCAAACCTAATAGTTTGTTGTTTGTATTTTTCTTTACTGTCGTCACAATTTCAGTCTAATGTCCAAAATAAAATGTGTATGTGTATATAACAATGACTGTGTTTGAGTTAAGTCATTTTTAACATAAGTACACCACCCCAAATCAATTTATAAGCACACTTTTGGTAAAAATACAATAAAAGTGATAAAATCAAATCATGCCCTATTTCCTATTTGGTCGAATTCAACATGTTTTGAACATCTTCCGTCTATTCATCCGGTATACAATAAAAGTGATAATAACCATATTTTAAGTATACTCCCAAAATCTGGATTGTTTTAATCTCTATTCGTAGGGAATGACAGTCCTACTGAGGGTGTTTGTTCATAGACCCTTATACACATGCTATTTATTTCTATTCTACCAATCATGTCTAATTTCTATTCTATTCATGATACATGATGCACTTACATGAGCATTTTCTGGAGAACGACACGTTGCAAACACATGTTGTGGTGGATTTGGTAGTTTGACAAATTGTTTAATCAGTTCTAGACCAATACCACGACTACAACCAGTCACTAGTACGGATTTCGTACACAAGGACGCCATGCCTCTTCATGTGACATGACGTGAGTAGCGGTATTGATGCTCGTTGCAAGTTATGGAAAGAATTCTGCACATGCGTACTACGATCGATTGAAAAACCCGGAAGTATTGAACAGTGGTAACGGTGTAAACATCCAAAAAGGGATTATCATCACACAGACGTGACAGTCTTTATAGTCAGCTTTGTTTTATTCTGCTTGATACTTGCGCAGAACAGCTTGCAGTTATGACGCACAGGCCATGGACATGGACTGAAGTGATGTGATGAGTTTACAATATTTGATGTGCTCTAGTGTGCAGTTCTCGTAAGTTTACATGTAAGAGAAGTGTTTTGAAAGAGTTGATGTCCAGTCACAGGCATTTGTTTCCCGAGTTATGTCTCAAAATATTTCTATCATCAGATTACAATATAATGTCGATAATATCGTTAATATTGACGTCGTCAGCCAACTATATAAGAAAGGGGTAAAATTACACTTGTTTCTGTGATCGCGCAGGTTCACTCAATGCTAAAGTCGCAGTGAGTGAACCTGCGCGATCACAGAAACAAGTGTAATTTTACCCCTTTTGTATATAGTTGGTTATGTACGTCAATATTAACGATATTATCGACATTATATTGTAATCTGATAGAAATATTCTGAGACATAACTCGGGAAACAAATGCCTGTGTGTCCAGTGTACTTGTTGTGATACGAAGCTAGACCTCGGATGTTCTTCCGATACAATACGACACACGACCGAACATCGCTATCGAGGATACATCCGATGTTCGGGCAAGCCCTCACTTAGCCGCAATAAGTGTAGCGTTTGGTGTGATTTTGAGGGGGTTTTCGTCTGTTTTGGGCCTTTTTTCGAATCACTGATCAATGATTCGGGTTAAACGTTGGAACGAAAAAAAGCACCAAAACAGACGAAAACCCACTCAAAATGACATCAAACGCTACAATTATTGCAGCTCGCCCTCACTGCGAACTTCGTTCGCTTATAGTATCGAAAGAAAGCCCAAACGTCTAGTAGCAAGACTTGTCTAGATGCCGCTGTTAAACCATAGACAGTAGAGGGGGGCTCTACTGTCCATGGTTAAACCAACGCACATGGGCTAGCTGGTTTACGGTGTTTCTAATTTGTTTAAGCTTTGCTTCTTTTTCTTTTTCTTTTTCTTTTTTGCATTCAGTTATATCTTCAATGTTCGGCGTTAAGTCTCGTACTTTTATTGTTATTATCTACTCAATTTCATACGTACATTTGATTTTCAAATTCCTACACATGTCCACTGAACTATATGGTTAACTGTTAGGGAGTCTTCAAAAACTAGAGGGGGGGGGGGTTGCTGGTATGAATGTCGGGGTCATGAATTGTCACATGATACAAATGGTGTCCATACAAAATAATCAAAGGCAGTAAACCTGAAATGGAATGTGCCCCTGGTTCAACTAAAATCTTTCCAACATTGCTAGATATTGTTTGGTAACTTGGATTAGCAGAATGTTGGCATTACGTATGATATTCCAACATTAACAGATATCAGAACAATTTTGATTACAGTGTAACAATCATTACTGGGACAAGCCATTAGCCAAGCAAGTGGACTTGTTATCAAAGAGTACCAATATTTACACATGTGACGATGGGCTCTTACATAACACAAGTAAACAGCTGTAAAAACCTCTATTCGGCCGTCTGCATGGACTGCAATTGAGGCAAACCTTATCTTCGTCTTATATCAGTTGTTATCAATTTATTAGGCTATTATAGTAACGCTACAAACAGCTTTAGAGATGCAAACAACTTTTATGACACCCGTTTTCGCCAGGCAAGCCCGCGGGTTTGTTGCACTTGGGCCGCTAATGGTTTGTGAATGTCATGTCAACTAAGATAGTGGTAGATATTAGATGATGTTTTCACTGAAGATAATTAAGTATTTTAAAGTCATGAATATTCATTAATTGTTCACCTTTTACATATATATTTCTAGCTCATGTGAGGCAGTGTGGTCCACAGCAAAAATCTTCAAATGATCCACACCTTAAAATCCTCTTTCTCCCAACATGTACTTAGTTGTGTACAAACAAATATCCCCAAGAGAGAGAAAGAGGTGTTTCTCTGAAATCACACAGAATGTATAGTTGATATAAAATCATGACCTGACTTTCTAAAACCCAAAGTTTATGAAAGCGCCATTATTTCGTGGAGTAGTACATGGCATTCCTCTTTGAGGTGACTCAAGATCCAACTTCAAACATTAAAACCAGGAGCCACAGAAGTGACTTTATATCCAGACTAGTACTAGTGTACATGAGTTTATCCAACTTGTTTATTATTGTCCAACCATGACATTGATCATTTACCTCATTGACCTTAGATATATGCAGTGAATTAGTGAATTAACATATTATAAAATTATGAATCAAGAATTTTAAAATATATCTTTTATTTCAGAATCATCCATGTTTGGTGGACAACTATAGGAGTGTGCCTCAGAGAGGACGTTAAACTCGTTGGAAGTTGTGGGTTCAAAACATTAATTGCTTCTTTGTAAAGTCAGAGTTGACAAGTGGTTGATCTTACAACTCAATTTGTGTGTTTTCTGTCTTTTTACACATTCTTATAAATATTTAATAACTGTCAAAATGGCAAGCAGTGGTGATATTTTCCCTCACAAAATCATAAGTGATATAGATAGAAGAATTCTACTATGCTCTATCTGCCAAGAAAGAATGGAAAACCCAAAGATATTGCCCTGTGTGCATACATTTTGTGAAGTCTGTTTAAGTGAATGGATCAAGAAGAATAACGGCGAGCTGACGTGTCCAATATGTCGTGAGTCATGTCCACTTCCCAAAACTGGAGCACAAGGTTTGAAAAACAATCTTTTCATCAATGATATGTTGGAATTATTCGATAAGGTTGGTGTACAAGGGAGCAACAAAGATAAAATGAGTTGCACCCTCTGTGACAATAACGCCTTATTCTGGTGTATGGATTGTGCCCAGTTCTTCTGCTCAGTTTGCCGTCAATCGCATGAGAAGCTTCGAATGTTACAAAATCATAGGTTTATTACTAGTGAGGAGTACGCAAAATTCATTGAAGATAGAAACCAATCTGCACTTGTTCCCAGATTTTGCTCAAAACACTCTCAAAGTCAACTGGAATTCTTCTGTGATCTGTGTCAGGAAACAGTATGTATGCGATGTGCAGTCACTTGCCATAAGGGAGACAAGCATGGGCTGCTTTCATTGGAAGATGCTTTGAAAAAGTGTACCCCAGCCATACAAACTCTGACAGAAAAGTTAGAAAATACAGTCATTTCTCTACAAAAGATTAATGATGACTCTAAGAAAGTAGCAGCAGATGTCAAGATTCAACAAGCTCACATTTTCACTCAGATTAGAGCTCATACAGATAAAGTAGTTACAAGTATTAGAGATGAGGAAGAAAAACTTATAAACAAAGTCAACCAGACATTTGCAGATATGATGAAACAAGTTGAAGCAACTAACCAGTCTATCGAATTTGACCTTGGACAGGCAGAAACATTAACAACATATGTCCACAACATTCAACAGCATGGGAGCCAAACAGATATTCTTTCCCAGAAAAGGGAACTCGAGGATCGCCTAAGGAATATTGAGAAGCACTCTTCTTCTGATAGGTACACTAGAGAGTTGGCAGAACTGGAAAATCAGTCTTATATTTCATTTTATGAAGCCAACTGTCTGCAGCCAGTTTTAGGTGAACTCAGGAAATCTGAAGGTCTGTCTGAAGACCTTATGCCTCGTGGAACCATGAGTCATGACATGTCTTGCCGCTATTTGCCTGGATTTCAATGTCCTACTATCGTCATCACATACAACTTTCCAGCAAAAATGCTAAAGGTTAGAACTGAGTTTTGTTTCTCATTGCCTTCAACACCTTTAATACTGTAACATTGTATGGCTAAAATCATTAAAACACCAGTTATGTGAAGTTTATATTCTCAATCATCCAGGTATGGAGTTAAGTAATTACAATCTATCCTAATGGATTGCATGCTGTTGTTTTGATTGGCAACATTTTCATGTCTTATCCTGGATGCTTCTTCAGGCCGACTGATGACCTTATGAAAGATAGTTGGTGACACCTGACGGAGTAGAATTGTCATATGTGATGATCAGAACCGTCAATTCTACTCCATCAGGTATCACCAACCATCTGTCATTAGATCATCAGTTGGCCTAAAGAAGCATCCAGGATAGGAAGTGAAACTGTTGCCATTCAAAACAACGGCAAGTCAAGTAGGATAGATTGTAATTACTTTGTTATTATGTGAAGTTTAGTTAATCAGTGATCATTATTTGCTTTTATTGAAACCATTTAAAGGCAAACAAAAAATATCAATGAGGTAAGGAAGAAATGCTATACTTTTTCCACCAAGAGCTGCAGTTTGCAATAAAATTTATTGCATGATTGATATTTCTTTGTTTTTTTTGTTTTCTTAATTATTTTTGATATTAGATGCATCATCCAAACCAAGGAAAGCCAAGCTGTGACATGGTCTTTTATGCATATTTGCCTGATAACACACTGGGTAGAGGATTGCTTCGACTACTAAGGAAGGCATTCAATCGCCAATTAACTTTCATTGTTGACCCTAAAACAAATCGACTAGCATGGAACATTAAACATAAGACATCAAGAGAAGGGTCACCTGGCGAAACTGAAGAGGGGTAAGAATGTTTTTAGTCCCCTCAAAGGACTATTACAATGGGCTCATTCTGTCTGTCCATCTGTAATCTATTGTAATTTCTCAGACATACCAAGTTCGATCAGTCTGTCTGTCCATCTGTAATCTATTGTAATTTCTCAGACATACGAAGTCCAATCAGTCTGTCTGTCCATCTGTAATCTATTGTAATTTCTCAGACATACCAAGTCCAATCATTCTGTCTGTCCATCTGTAATCTATTGTAATTTCTCAGACATACCAAGTCCGATCAGTCTGTCTGTCCATCTGTAATCTATTGTAATTTCTCAGACATACCAAGTCCAATCAGTCTGTCTGTCCATCTGTAATCTATTGTAATTTCTCAGACATACCAAGTCCGATCAGTCTGTCTGTCCATCTGTAATCTATTGTAATTTCTCAGACATACCAAGTCCGATCAGTCTGTCTGTCCATCTGTAATCTATTGTAATTTCTCAGACATACCAAGTCCGATCAGTCTGTCTGTCCATCTGTAATCTATTGTAATTTCTCAGACATACCAAGTCCGATCAGTCTGTCTGTCCATCTGTAATCTATTGTAATTTCTCAGACATACCAAGTCCGATCAGTCTGTCTGTCCATCTGTAATCTATTGTAATTTCTCAGACATACCAAGTCCGATTTCTTTCAAACCTGGTACAAAAATGACATGTTATATGGGACATGTGCACATCAGTTTTTTTCTTTTTTGCGACATACGCAAATTTGACTATTTCTTTTTTTGTGACATATGCAAATTTGACAATGGCAGCTATATTTGTAGTTAAAATAAACATGTTTTGCATAAGTCAAAATCTGTAACACATAGAGACTCCATTCAAGTGTCTATGCCATATCAGGTACAAGTTATCATGTCACCATTCAGTCATATAGAAGTAAAGTGATTGAGGGGGGGAGGGGGGGGGAGGGTGTCTTCTATGAAGACTTGTTATCTTTGGTCCATAGTTTTACACATACCAACATCATTCACATGCCTTATCAATGTCGTGTGATCCTGTTCATTACTAAGTCTCTATATTTATGTTTTCCAACAAGGTTTTGTTGGATAAACTTGGAAAATTTCAAATGCAATAAATCAGTTGTTAGTACACCAAGTTTAACCATAGACCCTCCCCACCAATGTTGGTACATCAAGTTTAACCATTGACCCTCCGCACCAATGTTGGTACACCAAGTTTAACCATACACCCTCCCCACCAATGTTGGTACACCAAGTTTAACCATAGACCCTCCCCACCAATGTTGGTACACCAAGTTTAACCATAGACCCTCCCCACCAATGTTGGTACACCAAGTTTAACCATAGACCCTCCCCACCAATGTTGGTACACCAAGTTTAACCATAGACCCTCCCCACCAATGTTGGTACACCAAGTTTAACCATAGACCCTCCCCACCAATGTTGGTACACCAAGTTTAACCATACACCCTCCCCACCAATGTTGGTACACCAAGTTTAACCATACACCCTCAACACCAATGTTGGTACACCAAGTTTAACCATAGACCCTCCCCACCAATGTTGGTACACCAAGTTTAACCATAGACCCTCCCCACCAATGTTGGTACACCAAGTTTAACCATACACCCTCCCCACCAATGTTGGTACACCAAGTTTAACCATAGACCCTCCCCACCAATGTTGGTACACCAAGTTTAACCATAGACCCTCCCCACCAATGTTAGTACACCAAGTTTAACCATAGACCCTCCCCACCAATGTTGGTACACCAAGTTTAACCAGACCCTCCCCACCAATGTTGGTACACCAAGATTAACCATAGACCCTCCCCACCAATGTTGGTACACCAAGTTTAACCATAGACCCTCCCCACCAATGTTGGTACACCAAGTTTAACCAGACCCTCCCCACCAATGTTGGTACACCAAGTTTAACCATAGACCCTCCCCACCAATGTTGGTACACCAAGTTTAACCAGACCCTCCCCACCAATGTTGGTACACCAAGTTTAACCATAGACCCTCCCCACCAATGTTGGTTGAGGGTCTATGGTTTAACTACATACTATTAGAGATGTGAAGCAGATGATTACTTCAAAAGTAACACCAAATAAACAACTTCAAATTCTAGGCTTTAAGGAAAGTTTCAATAATGAGTTTTGACATAGACAAATACTTAGCCTATGGTCAAATACATATAGATATTATGAGTGGTGTAATTCACATCAAATTGTTATCATTACCATTTATTAGTTTCATATTTGATTAGGTACATGCTAATATAACGTGATCAATGCATTTACAATATTTCTCTAATGCAGTGAACACTAAACTTCCATGAATAAAATAACCCTAAAAATATGTATATCTGAATCCAATGTTCATGTGGCTATCAATCATAAATGGCAATTGCGTTTTGCATTTTATTAACATATATTCCGATATTGTTATTACATATATTCTTCGTTATTTGTACACAGGGAACAACGAGTTCGTCTGGCACCTGACATGGAATTTTTCATCCAAATGAGGGCGGAGTTGGCAGCCAAAGGAATACAGTAAATGAGAGACTATTGAGGTCCAGTCTGATTAAAATCTGATGTAGTGTACTCATCGCGATTTCTTTTTGGTTGTTGTGTTTACTGTTGTTTGTTCTTTTGTTAGTGCTCGTTACATACATCTGACACAATACCATAGGTTTTCCTGGGCCACACAAGAGCACTGAGTGAATATACTCAACCAATGAGAATGCAAAATGTGCCAAAACATACAGGTACAATACCTCAAGCGCTCAGTTCGATAAGAGCTTGAGCACAGAGTGCACACAACGATGTTGTTATTGTTTGGTGGTTCTCTTTCTTTCAATTTCAAATGTTGAGTGTTATATTGTAAGACAGATTCTGGTTGGCTACTCGTAAGTACAAGATTGGGTTTGGTAAAACCTCTGTCCTTTGTGTCAGATGTATGTAACACATGCACTTACAAAAGAACAAATGACAGTAAATGTGACAGCCAAAAAGAAATCATACCTTGTACACTACATTGGATTTTAATCAGATTGATTGACGTCCAGTCTGTTTACACACAGGGACAGCCTCCACACTGATGTTTTATAGTCAGCCACACTAAATGATTCAGATCTAATGCTGGATATGCTTTTCTGTATGTAAACCCTGGCAAGACTTATGTTTTACAGTTAATTTTTTAGTATTGCTGTATAGTAGTACTATAGCCATGGAGAAGAATTTGACTGTGGAGACATTGTGTGTGGGTTCATATTTATACATGTTAAATAGTATTACATTATTATGTACCAGTGATTACTTGTACCAGTGCAATACCAAAAATATTAGTGCGCATCTTTATGCAAATGATATGCAAATGAAAGCACAGTCATGTGACTGCAAAGTATGGAAATGTGTTGTTTCAGATAAGCATATATAATCATAATAACCTGATTACTGCACGAGTGCTAGTTTGGTATTCTGCACTTGACTGGCCTTGCAGTGTTTTCTGCTGCACTTTCACTCACTATGTGTGTGAAAATACAGTCACAGAGAACACTGCAAGCACTTGTGCACTCACATGTCACACTGTTCTGTCATATTATCATTAAATGTAGACCATTCTTTTCATATGTATGAAGGACAAATGCTCCAAGTTTGTAGTTAATTATCTTTATTAAATAATTGTGTATATTTTGTCAAACAAACTACTAGTAAGCTGTTTGACAGTTTGTGAATACTTTTGTTCTGTCAAAGGGCAAACTGTATTTGTAATTTACTTGTACTTGTTGTTTTTGGATGTATCACAAGTCTGAGTCTGGGTTTTAACTATATCAAATTCAAATGATAAACATGCCATTGTGACAAAACGCACTGTGTCTACTACAAATTTAGATTGTTTGTATTACTGTTGGTATGTGGTTTCATATAGCACGCCATGTTTATTGTTATTGAATAGTCTAGACATAGCTATAGCTTAGGAAACACAGCGTTAGCGTCCAAGTCAGGCCCGGCGTACGTGATAATTTACAGGTCAGATGAACTTTAGTTATGATTGACAGGTCATTTTGACCACAAATTCGAACCGCGAAGTGAAATGTCGTCAATTTCAGTAGTTAGAGAGTTATTTTTAGTCTGAGGCCATTCATATGTAAATTAGCGGTTTCCTATATAAGTGGTAAAGTGGTAAACTTCAGAGCCTCGACGAACAGATTTTGCCAGTCTGTTCCAGGTGCAGCTCGTCGGATAAAACACTAGTGAAGGTACCGAGTAGACTTTGCGTGGTCTACTGATCAGATACTAGTACTGAGTAGATTTTGCGTGGTCTACTGATCGAATACTAGTACTGAGTAGATTTTGCGTGGTCCACTCCGTAACTATGTAAATAGTACACCTTGGATGGCAGCAATATTACTAGACCGATAACCCCCCCCCCCCTTTACTTCAACCAGTTTGGTGATAAGTGCAGCAACTCTGATCTGTTCAACTTTTACACAATGCTTGAAGAGAATAAAGTCAAGTGTTCCATTTGAGATATTTTTCTCTAGCGTATTTTCTGGCGATCTTTGGGTCATTAACCCCCATACTATAGATTCCCCTCCCCGATTTCTGAATCATCGAACCAGTGAGACATCAGAAGTCTCCTACAACTACCAAGGAATTAACTTTCCATCATAGTTGTAGAAATAACCACTGTGTTCCTTTGTTCTAGTTGCCATGACATTCATCAGGCCTTCAACACTTTCTGTTGTATCAATCAAAGCATCTGGTCCACCCCCTTGAGTTCTCACATATCCAGGATTTAAAGATACTGCTAAGATATTGTCAGCTGCAAGCTCCAGACTCAAGTTCAAAGTCACCATGTTCAGTGCTACCTAAAAGTATATATAGGAGATTAGTACTGTCAATATCTTATGGTTCATTTGTAAATGATAAAGAGATCCAGTCCCAAGTTACAGCTACACTAAGCTTCAACTGAAACGTTTTTTAAAACTCTTTTGTTACATATAATAACTCATAATATTGTACATCCTGAAAAGTATTGAATCATCTGTAGGTAAACACATTCGTTTTGCTTACATATAATTTTCTACAATAAATCCAATAAAATTATTTTTTGGGTCCGCACCCAAAAATCAGCGATGCTATCATGATTCCAACTTGTACTGCTTTATGGCTAAAAATGGATCTCCAATCAGCATATGCAATATCTATTTAAGGTATTTCAACAATTCTTAGTGAATATAGTCTCTGCCATGGTTATCTGATTACAAAAATAATATACCAGTTACAGCATAGTGTTTTATTTCACACCATGAGTGGTTGACTGGAAGATGATATCAAATACACTTCTTTATGTAAATTAATTATTACTTATATTATAATTTATGGTGAACAGGATAATGTCAACTGTAGTGTCAAATCTTTAGTTTATACATAGACCCTACACCAGTAGTGATGTAGGGTCTATGGTTTATATTACATTATGTGGATAACTTTGGATAAATCAACTTTTGATTAATGGTGGTTGGTTTTCTCAGTATGTTTTTTTCATTCTCAATATTCTTTGTGATAATAACTACATCCGATTTTTTTTTGAGTGGAATTTTGCATATTTATCATCCTAATTTGCAAATTTATTTAACTCTGTGTGTTCTATTTTAAAACTATACATGTCACAGTCTTACTTACAAGTGAAAAAGTGACAATTTTTAGAAACATTGAATATTACTTGTTCTTAACAGCATTGACATCTGCAGACCTGTTTGCAAAATTTTGTGAACATATTGTTACTTAGTTTGGGGTAAAACATTTGTTTTTGAAAATCTTGCATATATAATAGCCTAATTTGCATAATTAACAAATAGATTTTCATTATATCTAAAGCATTGAAACAATACTTGGCAGATTCATTCTACAATTTGGAAGTTATATCACAGTTTTCATCGCTAAATACATATTTATGCAAAGTATTTAAAATAGAAATGGAACATTTTTACATACCTTTGAACATCTAGAGCTATAACAGCATCCCATTTTATTGTCATCAAATGAAGACAATCTGCTAGACATGTTTATTATAGCAGCACGGGAAACACTCATTTCATCACCTTCTACTAAAGAACTAGCACTTCTCAGTAATGGCAGAAATCTCTATGGTAAAAATATTAAAGAGTGACATGAATATATTATAATGAAAGGGGAAAAGTCTCTCTCCTCTCCTCTCCTCTCCTCTCCCCCCTCCCCCTCCCCCTTCTCTCTCTCTCTCTCTCTCTCTCTCTCTCTCAGTCTCTCTCTCTCATTAGAGATAGGTACAGTCATTATTTCTACTAAGTAGCAGTGACATACTGGTTGTCAAATTTACAACTAAATTAATGGTACAATCTTCATATTATGCTATTTTACTGTATTGGTGATAGCAAGATATCTATTAAAGATATGTGTGGAATTCAGGCAGATCCCACCCTCAACCCCTTACTACCTTTAACAAAAAAAACAATATTTGTTAATATCCAATGCATTAATACATTGCTAACTCCTTCATGTTATGTCATCTTGTACTAGAACATATATGCTGATAACAACTTGCAGGAAACACAGAGTTACAGCACACGTCTACTTTAAGTACATGTGTGGGCTTGTTTCCTATGATCTCTCTCCACCATAGTGACATGGCTTTCATTAGCACAACATTCAGTTCTTACTGCCGAGAGTGTAGTTTAATGCTATTGGAGCATTGATATAAATGTAATGATGTTATTTCATTCTCACATGACTAACTTTAAGACTCAAGTTTGTAGTAAACTGAATAAAGTAACCAATGACAACTGTGAACTGCCTGTCAGTCGATGGATTACTACTCACATGTTGTTTGCCTTTTCCCCAGTAGGAGATTTAGCTAGATTTTCAGTAGAATGTCTTTTTTGACGATACTTGGAAAGAGAGAGAGAGAGAGAGAGAGAGAGAGAGAGAGAGAGAGAAGAGAGAGAGATTGTAGCATAATATTTCAAATAAAGATAAAGTGAATAATAATAATAAAAACTTGAAATGACTTATATAGCACACTGATTCAAGTAACATATACCTTTATGACCATAATTGGACCAAGAGTATTAACTTGAAATATCTTAAGCAAGGTTTCAGATTCCACGGCCTCTATCTTTCGTTCAACTGATGTGAAAGCACCAGCATTGTTTATCAACAAATTCAGTCCATTATCACCAACTATTTGTTCCACTTTACAGGCAGTGTCATTGATACTTGTATAGTCTTCAATATCTGAAGGTAAAAGTTGAAATTCTGTCATATATTAACGTGTATATCTCGTGAGTATATAACGTTTTTGCTAAGGTGTGAGAAATTGAAAACAAGTACACATGCCTGTCTGCCAACTTCAATGTAAAATCGACTTATAGTACCTCTTCTATTTGTAAATTTCACAGGAAATAATATTTCATTAAAAAAATAATATAGTATATTAGAGTACAGTACAGTAGATATCTGGCGTCAATGCGATTGATGAACTTCATTTTCGCACTTCTAACCAAATTTCAAAAACTTTCCGCCTTCAATGATACCAGCTTCTGTACTTACTACTGAGATGTTGATAACTTGATAAAAATTTACTTCTAATGTGAGATACAGTGCAGGGTTTCCAGTAGTATTTTGATGTGCTTTGCCATCATCTCAGTAAACAGGTTCATAAGGTTGGAACTTCATGTTTACCATCATGTTTTAACATTGCATCGACAGTATTAGTGTGACCACTGCAATTTTCATCATGGTTTACATGATACATAAAAGTGTGATTGCACTTGCGAACGTTCGTTTAGGGGAAGGGGGGTGTTTTGTCCTTTATAACGAACGATGCTCATTCATTGAGCTTGTGCAACATTGTGCGATCGTCCCTTACGTCACCAAATGACACGCGACAGTAATACAAAGAAGTATTCATATATACGAATTGTACTCTGCAGAATGGTGTGCGTCGTGCAGCTGCCATTGCAATAATTGTAGGTATATTTTGTTCTAGAGCTTTTAAAAAAATGTTTGGAATTAAATTTTGAATGCAAACCCTGGAACAATCAAACGCTCGGAAATAAAAAAAAATAGATAACAATGCTACATTACAGGTATACTTCGTGACAAGTTTACACATGAAAGGCACGGAAATAAAGCTCTTTTTAAACCCCCTTTTATTCAGATACGTTGGGTCCTGCCTGTACTTACCAAGTTGGAGTATTTGAACCGAGGAGTTGGACTCAGCTATGTTCTTCAATTCCTGTGAAATACATGCAAAGTGAAAGAGAAGTAGTAATATCATAGACAGAGCAGTGGAAGCTCCCTCCACTGTCTATGATATTGCAGATCAATGTTATAAATTTAAATACATAAATTTGAATTAGGAATAAAAAAATTGTTTTTTTGGTTCCGGTTACCCGACCCTAAACTTTATTTTTACATATTTGAGAAGAAGAAAAATTGTGAAATCTCACAAGAAATAATGGGTGCGGAAACTGACCAACTTAAAAAGACAACTGTCCTTCCAATCTGTAATAAAATAACATAACAAATCTACCTACCTCACCTATTCTAAAATTTGTGTGTATTTTTGTTTCGTTGTCACACATATTCCGTACATGAATGTACACGCATGATGCATAAATAAATATATAATTGCAAAGGACAATGAATTGACAATATCATTCGAGGCATTTTCCACCACCATCAGTAAGTCTGAGATCGACATTTTGGTTTACATTTGGCTTTCATCCTTCTACAAATCTAAGAAGGAAATCAAACAGGAGACAATGCCTGCAAACGGATACCCTACCTAGGCTTCATTTAAGGCTGGTCCGAGTCCGGAATCCTCCGAGAAAGACGATCTCAAGGACGGGGATCGGGACACCACATTTACCACTAGTCATTCGTAGACCATAGCCCCTACACGAAAGGGTCTATGCGAAAGACACACGTACACAATACAAAAGTCTATAATTATAGTTACTTACATGGGCATTTTCTGGAGAACGACACGTTGCAAACACATGTTGTGGTGGATTTGGTAGTTTGACAAATTGTTTAATCAGTTCTAGACCAATACCACGACTACAACCAGTCACCAGTACGGACTTCATGCACATGGATGCCATTCCTACGATACGAAAGCCGTAACGGGATTTCTGACTTCTGACTTAAAAAGTTCGATAAAACTTAAAAGATAATGCTCGTTAGGCACATCTGTAAGTTACTCGAATTGAAAAAACCCCGGAAGTATTGAACAGTGAAAATCGAAATGTCTTCACTGCTCAGCTCCGCGATGTGCCGCAGTCCAGTGCTCACAGCTCAGGGTAACTGGCGTCACTTGGGCACCTCGGGTCGAACGTATTTTACTGCATTTGGGGTACCCCTGTGATTCACGATAAATAATTTGGTCCGTCTTTCCAAAATATTTTAGACAATTTGAAGTGAAAAATTATTTCCTCACTAAATGTGGAAAGATATCCTCAAAATACGGTATAATTCTTACGGAATTGATAACAATAACCAATCACATGACGTCCCCATCTTGGGTCAAGTCAGGTCAGGTCAATCCCAAGCTGCCCCTGCTCCATGAGGAGGGTCGACTTGGGGCGCGCGCCCCGAGTGTGACGTGTGACGACGAGTGTGTAGTAATCGAACGCAACTTGGGGCAACTTTAGGTGCCTCGAGGCACCCTGGCCGGGTTGCATAATCGAACGCACCCCTGGTCTGAGGCTCCCCGCGGGGAAGCATAATCGAACGCACCCCAGGACTATCGTCCCTTAGCTGCGAGAGGTGAGGGACTTTAGTCCCGGGACTAGTCCCCTCTTCTCGCGACTAGGCCAAGCCGTTCGGCATACATACTGTACAAAGATTAGGGACGATGGCAGCAAGACTACACCGGTACAACTTTAGAACCAGAAGAGTATCTTACAGCCTGTTTTAATATCATTTACTAATTTTAAAGGGTCACAATTGAAATATTCTCTCGGTCATGCATATGAAAAGAGAAAATGGGAAAATTATAATGATGATTGTATATGTCACTTGTTGTGGAAAAGCCGGTGAGATACTTGAACATCGTCTTTTATACATGTGAAAGCCATTCTACACAACGACAGATCATAATCAGATGTTAATGAGAGGAACAGAAGAACTATTTCTCAACAATGGAGAGTTGAACTTATATCAAGATTTTAAACATGGGAAAGAACTACCCTGTTTATTTACAGGGGATAATACGAAACATTATGCCCTTTATCTGTCATAATGTTGACACATTGTTTGACATGTACGGGATTGAAGTTAGCAGTCCTCTACCGGAGCTAATATTAAAGTTTGTGTAGGGGTTATAACCAACTCCTTGTCTGAGTTGCCGCTGAAGTCTTATCAGTATTGGATAGTGTAAGACAAAGGGGGACTTAGAAGGTGTGAATTGGGTTGACCTTTGTAGTTCAAGTAAAACCAGTCCGGCAAAGTCAGAAACCATATGCCTGCACATGGAAGTATAGAAGGGGAGCCTCCATGGTCTCAAGAATGAATGCAAGAGTACGACCCGGACCAAAATAATTTGCCAAAATTACGAGGAGAACTTAATTACGGAGAAAAATAGTTGTGGCGAGTAGTATTAAAAATAAGTCATACTACTGTACCATGAATGGAGTAGTGACTGCACAGTAAGGGTTTAAAGATGAAGGGCACAACTGTTACCATTCAAAAGAAACGGTAAACATTTAAAAAACGAATTTTACACAGATCTTCAGATGAGCTACACTATAATATTAGACACGTCTCGTTGTTCAGTCATATCAGGGCTTGTGAATGTTGTATGGCTTATTTCTTCGCCGTGAACACTGCATGCTGTGTGTGTCCTCACCCGAATGTGTACACTTTTATCTCAGTTATTATCATCACCTAGCGTGGCAAGGGGTGAGACAGTGTGTACTTTATCTTAATCTAGTCCAGCAAGGGTGAGATGGACTAATCCTGCCATCCTGTGAACTTGTCGGGCATAAGTACAATAGACACCGGTGGAAAGATAAACAACGCGGCTCCGCCTTGTTGTTTATCTTTCCACCGGTGTCTATTGTATACTTACAATGAGTCTATAAGTATAAGTAAACAAATAGATAAACTTATCGAACAATACCTTATTGTAAAACTAAAATAGAATAGCAGTACCGTAGCCTGCGGGGGGGGGGGGGCAGCTGCCCCCCCCCCCCTGAGATTTTGGTAAAAAGAAAGAAAAAAAGCTACTTTTTGAATACATAGCGATGCTATTAAAATCGTTATTTACGTGACGATTCCTAGCATGCGCGATTTCAATGGATAAAGTGACTGTACACTGATTCATGACTATAATATGTATCTTATAAGTTATATCTCTATTGTACGCTGGCTAAACTTTGAATTAAAATGTGTCCATTTAAAATTGTAACATTTTGCAACAAAGTACAAAAGAAGTGCGCACATGCACTGTGCAATTTCTGCGAGTAACAGTAGTAAAGATAGAAGAAGATAGCAAGTCGCAATTATAATGTCAGCGAGTGACGGAAAAAGTCGTTCAACGTGAGGTTACCTGCTATGCTGCATGCAGTGACTCGTGACTCTGAAGATGCGCTCGATCTCATTTACATCTTGTTCCTTTTATTAAAACATTTCATGCTGATAAAACGGCAGATCTCTTTTTGCAATATTTGGTGGCCCTGAAAAACTATTAAACGAGGTACGCAGTTTAAGATCCACTATTTGATATTTGAAGATATTTCTTTCAATAATTGTGTTCGACGTTGTCTTTGGTTAAAATGTTGTTTGATATAATTATCTCATTGCACACTGACACTAGCGTTATTCCGCAATTCATTTTGAAGCAACTATTTGCTATGGAAAGAATGGCCCTGAATTTGTAAACAGAGCTGTACCTTCGACATCAAAATCCAAACTTCAATTTCCATTATAATGATAATGACAAGGAGAATTCACTGAGTTCACCTTGGGTTCCGACATAAACGAGGCCATAACAGTTTTGGGAGTTGGGTAAAGAAAATGACTATTTTGTTGTGTTACTTATTTGAGAAAGCACCATCCATTTTTTACATTCAATGTGACATCTTTTCGGCAACTACTTTGTAAGATACGACATTAGGCCAGAAAAAAATGAAAAAGCTGTTCAAACTACCCATATATGTTTTTCTGGTGATGGGCAATATATTCTCATGCGGGCTTCGCATTTTTTTCCTTCAAAATTAAGGATATTTCTTTATATTTTCTGAATAGTACATGTAACAATATACATTTGAGTCTATTCCAAATTATATAATATCTTATACAGTGGTTTACTTGGCTCTGATGTTGCATACAAGCATGAATTGAGATTAAATATCCAATGTGCACTAAAAAGAATTTAACAAAAGTTTACGACCATTGGCCATCAAAAGTCAGAAAGTCTTGAAATGTTTTGCTCTTTATTCGGGATTATTTGGAACGAAATTAAACTTCAGGAGAAGTCATTTACCATGTGCACATCCGCATAATATCTTTCAGCTTTGCCACAACAAAATACACTTTCAAATAATATGTAATGCAGAGCATAATTGTTTCAATTCTGGTATTTTATTATGTCTATGGTTTAATATGTTATGCCTCTAAATGGCCTCCTACACTGTCTTATTTTCAATTTTTTTTTTTCACCTTTGGAGTTGTCTCCTTCCAATGCATCATTGTACCATATGATTTTATATCTCCACTGTAGTGTAGGTGACAGAAGCCTGAGAATGGGTGGCTAAAATAATGCTTGAGTTTCAATTGGCGGGGCTTAACATTTTTTTTTGAGAAGAGAGGGTGCGAGGAACTACACCATTTGTTTAACCGTAAATTGTGTACATTTCCTAACTGTAGCTATGCAGACAAATTGCATGAGATAGTATCAAGATGACTGAATAAATTCTATCTAAACTCGACCTGAAATATTTTGCTGTCATTATATATGGTTTGTTTTATCCTTGTCAAGCATTGTGAAAAAATGAAATCGACCTACTTACCCAATGTGATGGGTTACGTTACCCGTTGACAAGCATTTTTTATTTTTTCTGACCTTACATATGATATTTAATTGCGTTTGCTAAAATATATATTATGTAAATTGTAAGCAAATTTATGTAAATTAGCACTTTTCTAAATTTTAAATGCATGATTGCACCAAGACAAAGTTCTGCCCCCCCCCCCCCTGGCAATTTGGTCAGGCTACGGCCCTGAATAGTTTTAAATAGCGGTTAGATTTTCTGACTACTAACATTTGAAGCGTATTCTTTTTTCGTTTTATACAATATCTCTTCTTACCTCCCCTTGGTTTGTTTTGTTTGTTCCTGTATATGTTTTTACTCGTCTTTTTTAGTACTGTATGTATTTTAATTTTTTGTTACTGCTGCTCCTAACAATCTTAAATAGTGAGTCCATTATACAAAAGGGGTGCAATAAATAAAGAAATAAAGAAAATAAAACACATGTGTATTAATATCATTGCAAAATTAATTGAAGATAGAAACCAATCTGCACTTGTTCCCAGATTTTGCACAAAACATTCTCAAAGTCAACTTGAATTCTTCTGTGATCTATGTCAGGAAACAGTATGTATGCGATGTGCAGTCACTTGCCATAAGGGAGACAAGCATGGGCTGTTTTCATTGGAAGATGCTTTGAAAAAGTGTACCCCAGCCATACAATCTCTGTTAGAAAGTTCGAAAATATGGTCATAATACAATAAGAAGTGTCCTCAGCGTTGGTTACAATGCTTTCCATATTTTGATGGGTTACTCGCGTGATTGCAGTGCCAGTCTAATGTTTACAGCACACAAACCCCACTTCATATTGTTATTAAATGAGAATCTTATTGAAAGATTTTTGATTGGATGGAAGTTCTGGATGAAGTTACAAATCTAGATGTATCATAAAATAAAGATGAAAAATGTACACTTTAGTTTGTTCCATGGTTGCTGGTGGATCGTGTCGATTTATACCAGTCTCCTTCCAAAATATTAACAATGGTTGTAGCAGGACCCCTTCAATAGTTTCTCACTATCTCATCCAGCAATGACCACTCAATCTGTAGCCGGGTTTGAGACACATACATACATACATACATACATACATACATACATACATACATACATACATACATACATACATACATACATACATCCACACATGTTGTGACACTTATGGTACTACTGAACTACCTTGGTGTTCAGTTGTGTTAAAACAACCTATAAAAGTGACACAAAAACAAATCTGACTGTATATACTATGATCACATCCTTTTATTCTACAACAATAATACATTTACAAATTTATATATTATTATACATCTCTGAAAATGTATGAATCAATTAGTGATTGCACATTTGTATTTCATTACAAATTCACATAATATACAATTGTTTAAATTATTACATAACAAACTTTTTTTTTTGCTTAGGCCTAAAAAAATTGTATGGTTCCGATTTTAGAATTGTTTTTTTTTTTTTTCATGTGTGAGTGTCTAGTTCAGGTAGTTATGGTTTTCATATGGTCTCTGTGTTATTGGTTTCTTCCTATCAGATGTACAGCCATTACAGATTGTGAGAACAGTTTCATATTGTCTATTTAAGTTGATGTCAGTTTTGCAATTTTATTTTATTTTTTCTCGAATATGTAAAAAAAAGTTTAGGGTCGGTAGTGAAAAACTAGGTGGGGTCGGGTAACCGGAACCAAACACTTTTTTTAAGGCCTTAGGGTGACTTTATTTTTTTTTATGTTTCTCATTACTTTTTCATGCAACTATAGGTCAGTCAGTCATTTAAAAAAAAATAATAATAAACCATCTCCTTCATGTTGTAACAAGCCCTTTCCCAGCTTCTCTATAAAATTGGCTTGTTCTCAATCCCCCCTACTTGAATAACTTCCATCATGAAAGAAAGCTCTGAAGAAAGAAAGCACCATGACTGTAGATGACGTCAACAGTAAATACACTTGCTTATTCTTGCCATAGAGGGAGCTTTTCTACAAAATATTAAGGGTGGGCAAAAAGTAAAAGCATTGTTTACTTTGATGTCAGAGCTGAAACTTTGGGTCCGTTGGGTGATGAGAAACAGAAGGAAAAAAGGGTCATCCTTAATTGAAGTAAAATAATGCATTAAGTGAATACACTGTGTAGAAATAACAGTACAGGAAATTATTTGTGGTAATAGTTACAAACACTGACAAAATTATAAAGATATTATTCTCCCTTAACATCTCTGGTTAAACTGGGTTACTTATTCAGTGCCTCTATACATTACAGTGTACTGGATTCAGGTACCACATGTTTTGGATTGATTCATATTTTTTATAGGTTCTTGTTGTCCTCTTTAATAGCAAATCTTCTTTGCATACATACATACATACATACATACATACATACATACATACATACATACATACATACATACATACAAACACACAGTACTGCAGACACTGGTATGTTGCAGTCCTGTGGCATAGTGAGTTCTCCATTCACAGTACTGCAGACATCCCTGTATACACTGGTAATGGTATGTTGCAGTCCTATGGCATGGCGAGTTCTCCATTCACAGTACTGCAGACAGCTCTGTATACACTGGTATGTTGCAGTCCTGTAGCATAGTGAGTTCTCCATTCACAGTACTGCAGACAGTCCTATATAAACTGGTATGTTGCAGTCCTGTAGCATAGTGAGTTCTCCATTCACAGTACTGCAGACAGTCCTGTATAAACTGGTATGTCGCAATCCTATGGCCTTATGAGTTCTCCATTCACAGTACTGCACACAGCTCTGTATAAACTGGTATGTTGCAGTCCTGTAGCATAGTGAGTTCTCCATTCACAGTACTGCAGACAGTCCTGTATAAACTGGTATGTTGCAATCCTACGGCCTTATGAGTTCCCCATTCACAGTACTTCACACATCCCTGTATAAACTGGTATGTTGCAATCAATTGCAAGTGATACTTAAATGCTTCAGTAAGAATACTGCAAGTACATTCTGAATATGCAGCATTAATTATAAAAAATGTACAAACAAGATGCTTGGTGAAACAATCAATTCTTTCCCCAAAACAAGATAGAATGTAAATATTTAAACTGGCATAATCCTTTTACATCGAATATGAAATCACATTGGTTATTAAGTAGTTAATAATGTCAAAATAATATGAAAATTTATCTTCCTGCCTAAAAAATGTTTTTACATAATAATATTTCATGTTATATACAGAGAGGTTAAACACAATATTTTAAATCTTATGAAGACTTAAGGTGTTGTGCTTCTCAAAGGAAACATGGCTCTCCCTTGATCCCAAAAAATAGCACCAATGGCGTTGTAGCACAACTGTACAGTTTTTAAAAAATGCTTATCCACATGCTGATCTATGCTAGGTATAGGTGTTCATTTGCCGAATGATATCCAGTTGCCTATCCAGCCCTGTTGTTATCTTTGCAATATATGTGATCGTTTGGCTGCTGCTGTGGGCATGGTCATGTTGCTAGACATATTTGCATACATTTTTTGAATGTTCATTCACTTGTTTATTAATCCCTGTTGTTATCTTTGCACTAAATATGTGAACATTTGGCTGTTGCTATGGGTGTGGTCTTGTTGGTAGGCATATTTGCATACACTTTTTGAATGTTTATTCACTTGTCTAAGAATCCCTGCTGATATCTTTGTGAAATACATTAGTTTGGCTGTTGCTATGGGCGTGGTCATGGTTGTTAGGGATATTTGCATTAATTTTTTTAATGTTTGCTAATGTGCCTACCAGATGATGTTATTTTTAGCAAAATGTACAGGCATTTGGTTGTTGCTAAGGATGTGGTCATGGTTGCTAGGGCCAATTGCGACCAAATATTTTGAACAAAATCTGCAGAATAACACTTCTAGAAACACCTCACCAAATTTCAGTCTCACTGACCAAGGAGATATGTTTTTAATCAAAATTCACATGTTTATACCTAATTTGCTCATGAGATCATTATATGCTTAATACTTCTACATCTATACACCCACAGATGCATCCCCATTAAATTTCAGGCCAATCTGCTCAGTAGTTTTTGAATTTTGATTTTTGACCAAAAAGACACATTTTTAGTCCTAATTTGCATATTACTGACCGAACAAAAAATGACATTGTTTGACCCAAATCACATACCTGTGACGCAATCATTTTGCTTTGAACCAACTAGACACCAAATACCAAGATAATCGGTCTTTAAGTCTTAAGAGTTTAAGTCGTCCACACATTCACACATACATACATACATACATACATACATACATACATACATACATACATACATACATACACACATACATACATACATACATACACACACACACACATACATACATACATACATACATACATACATACATACATACATACATACATACACACATACATACATACATACATACATACACACACACACACATACATACATACATACATACATACATACAGACAGACAGACACCACAGCATGCCTATAGCACTACTGAACCTTATCAGTTCAGTTGTGCTAAAAATGCCAGTATACTCTAAATAGTTACTGATAACAGCTTTTCACAGAGAATCTTTCTTATTTACTCATGTTAACACTCCTTGTTCTTGAAGGGACATGTCAGAAGTCGTGGGATGCAGTTTATTTAAAAAGACATACTTTCTTTCTCCCAAACTACTCATAGTTCATTAAATGGGGGGGGGGGGGGGGGGTGGGTGAGAGCAAAAGGGGAGAGCTATATTCACTTCAACTATATTTTCATCCAACTAGTATTAAAATGTCATTGTTTTTAGGGGTCAGATGCAATTAGCATAGCTACTTTCAGACTCCTGTTCTTAAATCTAATTTTTTCATTTCAATATATAAGAATCTGTACGGACACATTCCATTCTCTCTCTCAATTCCCAACTCTCTCTCACTGGATCAGAGCAATTACATACTTTGATTTTAGCCTGACCCCAACAGTGTTAAGCACTTTCAAATTGAAATCCTGACAGCATTATTTTGTCTATAATATGTGACATGTCATAGCTGTATTTCATACTGTATTCATAAAATTGGCCTTGCTCTATGCAATGACATCAGTAATTTGGTTGAAAATGACTGGATTTACCAACACAGTTAAATAATTGGATATATGTGGAGGTGTCCAAGGGGTGGGGGATTATAACAGCTATTGTAGAACTAATGTACTCCTCCCCCCCCCCCCCCCCCCCCTTAAGATTGAAGTACTTTTTGTACATAACAATTCACAAAACCCTTTCTAGGATTTACAACCCAAGACACGTTCATACTGGTCTGTTTTCATTAGGAACTAATTCTGTATTCCAGGAGTCTGATATTACTGCATCAAATTCATCCAAGGTGTAGCTTTCACTTACTTTCTCTTTTTGTTTTGGTGGAAGTAGAAAGACTATACACAATGCCATGCATGTATGCCATATACTGTGAGTAATATAATAATTGTCATCAGTCTGAAAAAACGTGTAGATTAAGAGACCTGTTCCTGCTAGCAGTAAACCAGGTAAGAAAAATAACAACCACCGCTTTACACTCGGATAGATTCTCCTTCTCTTGTACATCTTACGTCCCTGTGAAGAATCAATGAAACATGCACAAACATGCAAACTGAATGAATAGACATCAAGAAAACACTATCAAATTCAGTGTACATCATAACTGTTCTAATTAAAGTGGCCATATGGATGAGGATTGGGGTATTTATTTTGGATATTTCACTTATAAAACAATTTCATCATAGCTTTCAACTTGAAAAATCAATGTGAAACAACGTTGACCAAGTATGCGTTTGTTACTAAGTGCATTGCAAAAAAGCTAGAAAATGCATGAATTGTTTGTTATTGTACCGTACAATACCAAAGATTTTACACATTTATTAATCTTTTGCAATTTATTGAGTTACAAACAAGGACTTGGCATATGTTGTTTCACATTGATTTGTCAAGTAGGAAGCCATGATGAAATTGTTTTATAAATTAAAATAAATATCCAATCCTCATCCATATGGCCACTTTAAAGGTAATAACTTGAATGAATTATATACTAGTAATATCAATCAACTGATAAATTGATTAATATTGGCATCTGAGAAATATTAATGTATCCATCGATTCTGAGAAATATTAATGTATCCATCAATTCTGAGAAATATTACTGTATCCATCGATTCTGAGAAATATAAATGTATCCATCAATTCTGAGAAATATTAATGTATCCATCAATTCTGAGAAATATTAATATATCCATCAATTCTGAGAAATATTAATGTATCCATCGATTCTGACATTAAGATGCAGACTCATCATTGCAGAGTAATAATTACAAATAAAGTGACTTAAAGTGACTAAATGTATGAAGACAATCTGAGGACTTGGGTTGAAAGCTGGGACTTATCCACGTATTTTGGGTTATTTCTACATGTACCCTGTTCAGACACACACAGTTATGCTGGCACTGCACCGGTGTAAAGTTACAACTACATGCTTTCAAGCTACCGAGTTTGCCTGTCACACACTGTACATACTTTTAGTAAAGCGTAAAACTAGCAAACTTGGTAGGGTGATAGAATTCAGTTGTGTTAACTTAACACTGGTGTAGTACAGGCATAAATGAGTGCATCTGAACAGGGTAATCCTGACATTATACCATACTATGTCACATATGGTTTAAAACTTGAGAATATTTCAACATATCATTACCATATACTGGTACAAGCAATAAAAAGGTGGGTGCAATAAAATTGGCTATGATTTGTACAAACCACACATGCTGAGTATATGCTACAAGTTACATTCATTGTACAAAAGCACATGTTGGGAGAATTAAATGATGAATGCAGCATTGTTTGCACACAGGAGTTTAAAGGAAAACAATAGCCTTTTATTTCATTGCACTGCTGACATGTGAATACTGAATACATTAAAAACACAATGACACACTGTGTGTTGTGATACATGAATATGACATTACTGAAAATATGTTGAAAGACTTTCCTGAAAATATGAAATTTTATATATGTGTTTAAAAGGGTAGAATTTCCCAAAAGTTAAATTTTGTGATTGTACATGATCTATATTTACTTCTTAACCTGAGAGGAACAATTTTGTAGAGACAAAAATATTGCCATTTAGGCTATTTTTTTAAAAACCCATTAAAGATGTCACTAAAATTTACATTTCATGTTTTGAGGGACAATTGGACAAGTCTTTCTAGAAATTTGAACTTGAAGTTTTAAGAGTGAAATTCTAATCCGATAGACAACTAATTCCACCTAACCATAGAATTTTCCTGAGATGTGAGATGAAGAAGTAGACACAAAGCAAACACTTTACACAAATTTTACTCTAAGAATACTAAATGTGGTTCAAAGTTTATATACTCATGAAAGAACGGATCTGCATGGACTCTGGGTTTTTTGTTACTACTGAAAATTCCTACTCACAGAATCAACATATTTCTAGGAAGAAAATCCCAAATTTTTGCCAATGTCTTATCAGCATTAGGAGTATACTACAATGGGTTATTATTGTCAGGAGTATACTACAATGGGTTATTATGGTCAGGAGTATACTACAATGGGTTATTATGGTCAGGAGTATACTACAATGGGTTATTATTGTCAGGAGTATACTACAATGGGTTATTATTGTCAGGAGTATACTACAATGGGTTATTATTGTCAGGAGTATACTACAATGGGTTATTATTGTCAGGAGTATACTACAATGGGTTACTATTGTCAGGAGTATACTACAATGGGTTACTATTGTCAGGAGTATACTACAATGGGTTACTATTGTCAGGAGTATACTACAATGGGTTACTATTGTCAGGAGTATACTACAATGGGTTACTATTGTCAGGAGTATACTACAATGGGTTACTATTGTCAGGAGTATACTACAATGGGTTACTATTGTCAGGAGTATACTACAATGGGTTACTATTGTCAGGAGTATACTACAATGGGTTATTATTGTCAGGAGTATACTACAATGGGTTATTATTGTCAGGAGTATACTACAATGGGTTATTATTGTCAGGAGTATACTACAATGGGTTATTATTGTCAGGAGTATACTACAATGGGTTATTATTGTCAGGAGTATACTACAATGGGTTATTATTGTCAGGAGTATACTACAATGGGTTATTATTGTCAGGAGTATACTACAATGGGTTATTATTGTCACATATCTCACAAGAGACACATGAGATGAACTTGCAAGAGACAGCTCGGATCTCAATGTTTAAATTGTTGAAATAATTCATTTATTTTGGTCCTTTTATTTTTTATCAAAAAGGGCCACTGCGAGACTCACATGGTTCATTAGATAATACTACCTATTAGGATTTCCTACCAAAGAGTTAAGATGTTATTTTGATATAAATTCAGCAGTTACCATGGCTACTATACATGTACATCTGAACGCTGAGGTTAGTTGTCAAGATTTTACAAACAAACAAACATTGGGATATTTCAAAGGCTCCAAGGTCAGGTACTCCATGATTTTCAACTTCAAAAGTGTTATAAAAATATTTTGGAAAGATTTCCTTATTGATAGTGATGGATTTAAAAGTATGTAGCTCATGATTTGATGTTTCCAGTGGTTAGGTTTCCTAGGGTACTCCAAATGCATGCCATATTAATATGATCTGAGGCTTCTCAAGTGATGCCATTTACACCAAACTCCATAGTGAAGATAAAGCAGCCCACAGCTACACTGAAATCTGAACAGCGCCCTCTCTGGTTGGAACACTACTTTGTTGAGACCTCATACTCAACTGCTTTTTGATTTTCTATATCCATCCCTGAAATGGACAGTGATTTCACCAAGACAACTGCAATGACGTCACATCTCAGACAAAAGTTAACAGAAATCAGGTCTACATCCATTTTTAATTCAAAATTAAATTGGTTGCGGCAAATCTCTGCCATTATCCTCTGGTTCATCTTCTTCATCCTCACTTAACATGTTTTCATCCGATGGTACTCTTCTCAAACCCTTTTTAGAATTTTTTTGTTTTGGTGGTAGTAAAAAAATGATGGACAAAGCAATGAGACCATGCCAAAGACTGTGAATTAGGTAATAGTTAGCATCATTCTCTACAAAGGCATACAAAACGAGACCTGTTCCGGCTGTGAATAATCCAGGGATAGTGTGGATGATTGTTTGTTTGAAGCCTGGAAAGCATGTACGGGAATTGTAAGCCTTGTAGATCTGGAAAAAGACAGTGTGAAGACAATGACATGAGACAATGACATAGAAAATGAAATGGCACTGCAGCACATGTGACTGTATTGAAATGAACTGAATTACAGAAGAAATTCACATAATTCTGGGTGACTATCATTCAAACTGTGTGAGTTAGTACACTGTTAATTCACAGACATTACCCAACATAACCCAGTGTGTGAGTTCGTACACTGTTAACAGACATTACCCAACATAACCCACTGTGTGAGATAGTACACTGTTAACAGACATTCCCCAACATAACCCACTGTGTGAGATAGTACACTGTTAACAGACATTCCCTAACATAACCCACTGTGTGAGATAGTACACTGTTAACAGACATTCCCCAACATAACCCACTGTGTGAGATAGTACACTGTTAACAGACATTCCCCAACATAACCCACTGTGTGAGATAGTACACTGTTAACAGACATTCCCCAACATAACCCACTGTGTGAGATAGTACACTGTTAACAGACATTCCCCAACATAACCCACTGTGTGAGATAGTACACTGTTAACAGACATTCCCCAACATAACCCACTGTGTGAGATAGTACACTGTTAACAGACATTACCTAACATAACCCACTATGTGAGATAGTACACTGTTAACAGACATTCCCCAACATAACCCACTGTGTGAGATAGTACACTGTTAACAGACATTCCCCAACATAACCCACTGTGTGAGATAGTACACTGTTAACAGACATTCCCTAACATAATTCACCCTGTTAACTCAAAGAAATGTTATAACTGAAATAATTCATCTGATAATTTTCTAATTTTCATTTTTTCTGATGAAATGCATTATTAGTGGCATGGTAGCTTCATTTGCATCTTTGTGTGTATTATTGTCATAGTTATATAATTACAGGATAGTAATATTGCAGGAAATCATCAGAAGTGTTATGAAGGAGAAAGTGATTTAGAATGGTACTAGAATGAATGTATATGAGAGCAAACAAACAAACAAAGAAACAAACAAAGAAACAAACAAAAAAACAGTTCAGAGAGACTTGAGTTGGTGGTGAGAATTAAGTGTTACATATGTGAATACAGTTGCAAAGTTACATTGTGGTTAATGCAAGACTGGAAATAGTGGTTGTACAAGCTTTACATGTATGGCCAAACAATTCTGGTCATTGTCCACAGAAGGAATTCAGCTTTCAGCTCAATAGAAGAGTTGTAACTAATCAGCAGTTATAGATTGAAGCATAATGGACATTCATTTTACATAACTATCATCATGCAATGGAAACTGAAGATTTTAATAGTTTTATGCTGAACTCCAAGCCAGGTTTCTAACACTATATGTCATTGCTATGGTAACATTCAGTGTTTGTTTTGTTTTGGTGTTTAGCTATTAGCATAGGTCATTGCTTTGGTAACATTCAGTGCTTGTTTTGTTTTGGTGTTTAGCTATTAGCCAAGGTCATTGCTATGGTAACACAGCATTTGTTTTGGTGTTTAGCTATTAGCATAGGTCATTGCTATGGTAACACAGCGTTTGTTTTGGTGTTTAGCTATCAGATGATCCCATGTTTGTGAATATTCTGGCATGATTGATTCAATGTGTACCTTTTGAAGTACACTCCTATCACAGAGCTATTATGAACAAGAGTTGACAAGGATTCTATGCATTCTAGAGAAGGAGATCTGATATTTACAATTGGAAGAAAAGTTAGTAAGCTGAGGGAGAATTGAAAGCAGGGCAGCCAGGCAATAATTGAAGGCAAAGTTGAACTATGTCCAATGTCTATACTCACTCCATAACATTTGTTATTTTGTGTCAAGGAGAGAAAAATCAAGAGCGATAATACAGTGTCTCATGATGGCTAATACATCGTCTCAAGACGGCTAATACATTGTCTCAAGACGGCTAATACATTGTCTCAAGACGGCTAATACATTGTCTCAAGACGGCTAATACATTGTCTCAAGACAGCTAATACATCGTCTCAAGACGGCTAATACATTGTCATTTCTAAATTTTACTGTTTAATTCTGGTATGACTTATAAAACTTCAGATGTCATCAATACATTTCATTTTTGAAACATGACAACATATCTGCCTTACCTGCATTGCATTGGACAACTTATTCAAACAGAATGTAATGATCACTTTCATACCTTACCAACTACTGCATATACATGTATCTATTTACTATTGGTGTATAAACTAATCACATATCACAGATAATGATACTTTCCCTTGCCTTCCCATCCACAAAAGTACAGATCAAATATACCATTCCAATATCCAGGGTAGTCAAATATCAGCCTCATGTATGTTAACACCTAGCTAGCTTTACGTAACACCAGACTTGTGCAGGTATTAACTCTTCCAGTCACAACTTGCAGTGCCATCCTACTGTTAGCATAGAGCTAGCCCACAGTCGATGTCAACCCAGTCCAAAAGTTATTGTTGAGCTTTATTGTACATATATCTTTGCCATCAATTTTGTCGACATAGAGACTTTGATTTTAAAATCATAGTATTTCACAAAACTTACCCAAGAACCAGCAATCAAGATCAAACCAGCTCCAACTGGAACAATAAAGATCCACAGACTAAATCTGTCATACTTGGTGATAGTAATCAAAACCAGTGTTCCTGTAAGGTATAATTAGGATTATTGTACATGCTATTTGAACATTTTGACATCAAGCTTCTCTATACTAATATGTATAGAGTCAAAATTTCTTGATTATTATATGATAAAGTACCAACCATGTAATGTTTTGCAAGAGAATGTATTTCATGAATTATTAGTAATACAGTTGAAAGAACCAATTAATACATTATCAAATACAAAATAATGTGTAAAGTTATTTTTTGATTATTATACAGGCAAGTCAAAATTACACAATGATAAAAATTAAAGTAACATGTACAATAGAGTAGATCAGGACAGAAAGACCATAGATACATATACCCAAAACACTAGCGACAAACAAAACAATAAAAATACAAAAAACAACAAACGAATATCCAAGAATGTCCAACCAACATCAAAAATACATCAGTTCAAAAATAAATCAACAAAGTGAATGTACAACAACTAATATTAATAATCTGATGTTGTTTATGTTGATCCTTTGAAAATGTCATACTAATCATAGACAGTTACGATTTGAACACACTTCAAAGTGATTTACTTTCTAGTATAGTTTATACCAGCTACTTTAATAGGTCTCAATGAGGTAAGCAGCTTACAAACATTTACAGAAAGTATAGAAACTAACACTCACCTAGCATATGTAAGAATGCTGTAATTGATGGCTTTAAGACTGCCATGGCAACCAAAGTGACCCAGAAAGCAATGACAGATGCAAGAAAATCACAGTACTGCATGGTGTCATAGTCCATCATACAATATCCACCACTATCACAAAGATGATAAAACTGTGAAAATAAATAGAGAGATTAGAGTTAGTAAGACTGTATTTCATCATTACTTTTGATAGTTTGAAAGTCTAAATGCTGGAAATGGAATGAAACACCGGATGATGTACATGAAGTCGCCTACAGATTCTGGTACACTAACAAAGAAGTGGAGAACATCAGACGATGATCCCCCTCTGTGACTTTATCTACTCACAACATATGAAGTACATTGCCCAAGACCCTTGGTTAGAAGTTGCTGATCTACGGAGTGTCAGACCAAGTGAAGTGGTTGACGCAGTCAAGAAGCGAGTTCACCAAGTTGGTCTGCCAACAGTTCAGCCCGTCTCCATGATGACACAGTTTGTTTTTGGATGAACACACAGATCAGGAAGGAGTATACATGTTCTATGATTTGAAAGGAGATTTTCAGGGAGAGGAGTGTTCAGTGTTGTGGCCCCTACATGGAACAATTATATTCTCATTTGCATACAGGTAGGCAATAATGTTTGGTAGAGTCAAACTGAAATGACACTCTCTTTACAGCAAACTCACACATGGGCTTAAACTCAGACTGCAGTGGTATGAGGCAAGTGGTTTAACTTCATGGCCAATGACAACCCCAAAAATGAGTACTCTGGAATACACTTACCCCTGAGAAAAACATAGTATAGAAATAAACTAAGGACTCCACAAACATCCACCTGTATCCAGCTATGATGATGGCAGGTAGGAAAAATAGATTACTGAGTGATAACAAACAGGTCTGAAGAAGTAGAAAACTATCACTGTGGGCATAGGTATCATTGGTACATGCCCAACCTCCATAATCTGGAAACAAAGGGAATAAAATGTATATTATACAAATTGTTTGTACACTGTAATGAAAAAAAATGTTTATTATTTTATCAATACTTACGGAATAAAAACATCTTCATTAAAATAGTACTTGTAAAGTGACAGATAAAATGTATGATTGATATAGTTTTTGAATACTAGAAATTGGGATACATGATTAACATTAAAATAATATCTAATCTACTTACCTACATGTACCTACCTATGTATGTATGTACTTATATGTACAGTACAGTACATACATACATACATACATACATACATACATACATACATACATACATATACATACATACATACATACATACATACATACATACATGCATACACACATACACACACACACATACATATTCATCCATCCATCATCCATGTATAATACATTAACGCATACATTTATACCTACACCAACACACTTGTGTATGTATAATACCGTATATAATAAACAGTAACACATGCAAGCAAGCACGCATGCACACACACACAAACACACAAACACACATGCACACACACACACACACACACACACACACACACACACACACACAGACACACATGCATACATATACACACTGCATCATTGCTAAGACTTGAAACTACACAGAACTTACTGTCACTACAAACACAGGTTGCAAACAACAATTCTCCACTGTAGTATCTCCGGCATGTACCATGTCCATTACAGTCCAACATACAGGGTTCCATGTTTACTTTGACAGACACTTGAACCACATCACTACAGGGTATGTATACTGTACCATTGCTACCACTGAAATCAAAACACATATGTAAGGAAATCAACATGACAAAAATTTCAATGAAGGTTAAGTTTTATATTTGTTTTTTCTCAACTTTTTATTTGTAATTAAATATGATGACGGTAGTGTTTTCATTCAACAGGCAATCTAATGTAAAGTGATTTTTGTTCCATATCTTTCTCATCAATACATATTTCATCATTTCTAGACAGAGGCACAGTTTTCACTTGAAATTCAAACATGTGTCACTATTAGACTAACACCCAGCAAGCTAGTCAGGAATGTACTCTTGCATGAGAATACAAGTGTGTACACACACTGCTGGGTTGAACTTAACATGTGCTAAGAGACTGTTTTACTTAGACAAGTATTTGAAGTTAGTCAATCATGAGGATAATGTTTTACTAGTATAACCTCATATTTTACTCTGTGTGTGTGTGTGTGTGTGTGTGTGTGTGTGTGCATGTGTGCATGCATGCATGTACTTATCTACTTTTTAGTTTTCTGTGCTGTTTGTGTATAGGTTCTCTGTACTTACTTTAGATAACATTTGGAAACAAATGACAAATACCAGATTCCAGGTTCAGGATATGGCATATGGAGGGTCATACTGTCTTCAGAGGTAGTGTTCAACACAGTGTAGCTGTCAGATTCACATTGTATCTTACCATCTTTATAAGGTGGTGGAGCTCCCTTGCGTAGACACATAGTCACTGACACTTCTGAGGCATTGTACTGTGGAAAATAACACCATGATATCATTATCAATATATAGTTCAGCTTATATATATATTTTGTACATGTACAAACTGTTTTCCTTGGTAAGCTCTCACAGGAAAACTACCATGCTTCAAGATTCCATCACAATACACAAAGTGAGATATGTGAGATATACCATGTCTTATGAAATCAATCAATCAATCAATCAATCAATCAATCAATCAATCAATCAATCAATCAATCAATCAATCAACCAACCAACCAACCAACCAACCAATTAATTTATAAAGCATCAGTTTCCAGAATGAAGAAAAACAAGTTCTGAAGCACTATACAGTTTGAAAGCTATTGACAAATAGATAGGTGTTGATAAAAAGCTAAACAGCAATAGTTACAACTACTGGAGCTTTATACTTACCTGTAAAATCTTACTTTGTATTTTGATATGGCTACCAATTTCTACAATGGCACGAGTGTCAAATGACAATACAGTAGGTTGATCAGATTTGATATTAACCACATCAAGACTACTGTTGGCAACTTCATCTCTGTATGTGTAAACAACAGTAAAATCTGCACCATACTTGTCTCTTTGCATGGGTGCACCCGGAAGACAAACCCCTTCATCTTCCAAGAGATCATTAAACGCATTGGCTGATTTTCGTTCATCAGTGTCGTCTGCTATATACATTCTGTATCTCATTTCACCCTCTTCAGTGCCAGAGTGCATGAAGTCAGCGTCTTCATTTCTCTCAAACAGCAATGGACTTAACTCCTCTGTTGTATCAACAGTTGGCGGGTATGGATATTCAGTAATGTTAACTTTAAATGTAGTAAGTTTGTCACTTTTATCCTCATTAAGTGACGAATCAGGAAATAGATATGTGTACAGGGAAAGTCCACAATCTGAAATGAGGCAAGAAGAAAATACTTATATTACACCTAACACTAAGCCGTCAGCCCTAAACTTTTTGTAAACATTTAAAGTGGCCATATGTATGAGGATTGGGTATTTATTTTGGAGTTTTATTTTTATAAAACAACTTTGTCATGACTTCCTACTTCAAAAAACAATGCGTAAAATCTTTTTTATAGTATGTACAACACAATAACATGTATGTATAATAACAAACTTTTTACACATTTCTAAGCTTTTTGCAATGTATTGAGTTACAAACACAAAAAGATAAGAATAAAGAAAACATTGTAGAAGAATATGTTTAATTGTGCAACTGCACTTAAAGAAAAATAGAGAAAATAACATAGATATTGAATATTTTGAATCGTATTTCGAACAAAGCAGAACCGATGAGAAAGGTCACTGATGTTCTCATAACTTAGAACCAGGGTATAAATCCGAATTTTCTGTTCAAAGGTAGACATCTTGGCTTGCATATAGCATATCTATCAATACACAATACATGGCTCATCAAGGTACAAAATATGATAAATTCTCCTTACCTTCCACATGTACAATAGCAACAAACACAATGATTACATTTGTACATCTACACATTTACAGTAGCAACAAACACAATGACTTATTCTCCTTACCTTCCACATTTACAGTAGCCGCAAACCCAATTGATACATTCTGAATTGCTCTTTTTACTTTGATGTAGTACCAGGTTTGTCTCTTTGGTTGTATCACTTCAAGCTGACACGTTCCATTTTTCTCAAATTTTTCCATACAGTTTATAGTTTCACTGAATTCAAAGGGTATAGCATTGGCTTCTACTGACATCTCTACAGCACATATGTCTTCAACTGGATTTATTACTGATTTATACTGACAGCCTTCAAGTTTGAAAGTTACAGCTCCTATACTCTCTGTTATGTAAAATCTGGAAAATATCAGAAACATCTCTTCAGTCTTTGTGATTATATGATTAATATATGATGTGATATGTGACTTGAATGATGTGATGTGATGTTATGTGATATAATAATTATGATGTCATGTCATGTCATATGACGATGTGATGTGATATGATACTATGGTATAAGATGATAAATATATCATATAAGATATGATGTGATATGATATGATGTGATGTATGATGTATAATGCTATATTATAATTATGATATATGATATGCTACCGTACAATATGACATTTAATGAATAAGATATCATGTATGATATGCTATGATATATAATGATAAGCGAGAACATTATACGACAAAATATGAAACAATATATGATATAAAAGAGCACCTAGTGTCCATGATTCAAGTTCATTTGCAGTTTACAAACTGCAAATAAATAAACGCACAAAAAAAAAAGGTTTTAAAGTCTAGGTTTTTTTTAAATTCCAATATTTAGTGCTGTGTTGACATCGACAAATAGTCAATTCCAAAGGTGACAGAGTAATTTTATTAGGGTGTGGATATAAAAATAAAGTTGGATTTATTGTACAATGTTATGCAATGTAGCTATACAAGTGTTTACCCAAAGGTGACTCAACACTATTCTGAGGGTGCATGATATTACAGTAAACCATTCACTGTAGCTAACAAAACAGTTTAAAATAAACCAAACATTCCAGTTGCAGGATAGCTTTTAGGTCAAAATGACCTTGAAGAGCAGTAAAAGATAAGACATAGAATCAGAGAGGATACATAGCCCCTACTATACACTTACTTGTACAATACACTATCCTCCCCATGATCCATGTCATGTGGTATTTGTGTATATTGTGATAGTGTAACTATCTCTATTTCACGGTGATACTTTAAAATAGAACCTAGGAAATAATTGCAATCTTCTCCAAACCCCTGAAAAATCAAGATATCGTAAAATGTATTAGGATGCAAGGAATCATGAATTATGTATCGATGGAAAAACATTCCACATGAAAGACATTAACAACAAGTTCTTCAGCTTTAAGATTCAACTTTCTGCCTACAGATCAAACCATATAAATAATTATAAACAATTGACAATTCTATTTGGGTAAGTGTAACACTACAATAAAATAGGCTGATGTTATAAGTATATAAGTCAAACAATTTTATTGATTAAATATTTTGACATGAGTTTAGATACATACAGAGAACAATTATATTCTCTTTCTGTTGGGTCTGTTGGATTAACTTGAATGCTTGTAGTTTGTATTATATCTGGACAACATATGCCAGGGTGTCAAACAGCTGATGCACAAAATCTGTTTCCTTTTAGTTGATTAAAGATTTTATTTGGGTGTCATTCAACCCTAACTGTGATAAAAATAACCCACATTTAATTAACTATGGTGACTCATGGACACTGATCTTTTCAGACAATCATTATCAGCTGTGAGTTGTTTGCTTTTCATTCTCAATGTTTTATGTTTCAATTGGGGTGTGACCATACACTTATTTAGTACTCAGTTTACTGCAGAGTGACTGTTTATGACAAGTTTTTTGTTTGTCCTTTAGGCTTTAGCAGAATGTGGAATATTACATCACTTAATGGCTTCAGTTTTGTGGCACATGTTGTATAGAAAATCATTTATTGAATACTTATAAACATGACAAGCAGTTACTGGTTTCATAATTTGCATTTCAACATACTACTCTGGCAACTGAGTCTCAGTTTACTAAGATAGACACAAACTAAAATTATTGTTGCAACATGTTGATATCACAGCTATGGAATGGATGTTGGTTCAATTGTACTCACTGTGGGGTGGCATTTCTGATAGCATCTAGTATTATTTCGGAGAGTACATCATGTACATTTTTGCAATGTTTACACTATCTTGAACACATGGTAATGAGATTCACATGACAGAGGCACATCAAACAATAGTTTTAGTTTGTATCTAACTGAGTAAACTGAGATACTGATTGCCAGAGTGATATGACCGTACCTTACCACTAATACCAGCTACAGGATGTGTATATATAAACAGATGTTAAAAGTATGTAATACATGGACAACTATGGTATGAATCATATATGTACCTTGGGTTGTATTTCTGCTGCTTCATTTGGTGGTGGAAGATATACAGCAGCAAACCAGTCACCTGCTTGTGGACTCATTAAATTAACATAGAGTGAACCCATATCACTAGGTGTCTCAAACTCTAGTAGTGCAGTCCTCTTCAAGTAAGTATTATCAGGAAATGAAGCATCAGCTGGGTCAATGACTGGATAACTACCCCATTGTAATGCTCTGTAATGTAATAAATACTGACTGGATAACTACCCCATTGTAATGCTCTGTAATGTAATAAATACTGACTGGATAACTACCCCATTGTAATGCTCTGTAATGTAATAAATACTGACTGGATAACTACCCCATTGTAATGCTCTGTAATGTAAATAAATACTGACTGGATAACTACCCCATTGTAATGCTCTTTTAAAATAAAACACTCAGTATATTATGACAGGATGGACAGCAAGGAAATAGTACACATATTTCCACATTTGAAACTAAAGTGGTATTTATGAGTTTCATTTCTTTAAACAGAGATAAATGATTTTTTTTGTGCATCATGTTCCTAATTTATGAGTATCAGAGATTCATCATAAAACTGTCATAATGATATCCACTACATTGTGACTTTTCATACAAAATTTCCAAAAAAAATGTCCACTAGTAAATTATGAGCCATTTTTTACATGTATGAATATAATTTTATATTAATCTCTCATGTCACGTTTGTGAACAGAACAATAGAAATTGGATATAATTGCCCTATTTCTCCTTTCTTTGTTTTAGCAGTGATTTTTGTTGACTAGTAAGTAGAGATAAATATCACTACTACGGTACCAGAGAGACCAACATATGTTTACAAGGGCAAATGTAATTTAACGACCTTTTCTGTAATAATTTGAAGTAGATGATTATATATTACATACTGGCTCTCGTAATTTTTTTTCTAAAAATAAATCACATCATATATTGATTTCTGTGGGCTAATAAATGAAAAACAAAGTTTGTCATACTTGTCTGGAATCCTTGCACTTCCTTTCTACAGTATAGCATACTGTACATGTACATACCATGGTTTATTTGCTGAAACACTGTATAAATTTAATGGTAATTATACCATGCACAAGCCAAGTTATTGTCTTTGAACAGAAAATATGGATTACATACCCTGGTTGTTCTAAGTAACGACAACCCATGTCTAATTGCCACTGGTTTTGTAGTGCATGAAATATGAATAAACCTTGTTCCAAATTGCAATTATTTTGCCCGATATTTTATAGCTAATGTTTGAAGAGGTATAATTATATTCTTCATTCAGCTGGAAATATTCATGACCTAGGGGTCACCATTTGCTACCCCTATTGACAAAGCCCCTTAGGTCACTCATATTTTCCTTGGCTGAAAAAAGAAACATATTATTGAGAATAATATAATAATAATATCTAAGTGTACTAACTTACATTTGTATATTCTCTACAGGACAAGAATCGTCACCTTTCTGGAATCCTGTAAACTGCCACAGTGCTTGTGTGACTTGACTTGGTATTTTATAATGTATCAATTGTACATTCCTATAACTTTTGTATTCATACACACTTCTTGGTTGGTAAACCTGAGGATTGGATACCCCATCATTGTCCTGATAAACTGAAATACATGTACAAAATACACAATTAATTTCATCACAGACCCTAGTCACTGACCCTACTCATGTAGAATCTATTGTTTCAGTGGTGCTTTTACACTAATTTGGTACTAAAACAACAATTATAATTGTGCTTGGTGCAGTTTTGTATTGTGACTAGTTTTGAAAATAACTGAGCACTATTAAATGAAGGACTGTCAAAAATAGGAAATAAACGGCCATGTTGTAAAACACTGTATTTGTAAACAATTAATAAAACAATGGTTGATAACAGTTTACACATTACTCATTATTGTCTATATGGTTACATTTTACCCTGTACTGTGTACACATTTCCATAGTCTAGAATTCTAGACTGGTACAGTATTATTACGTTTTAAAAACTCCATTAGTGTGTAGGTAGTAATGGAGTTTTTAAAACGTAATAATACTGTATCAATCTAGTATTCTAGACTAACATTCCCTGGAATAATATACAACGTAATTTTACTTACAGCACACGATTTGGGAGTGTCATAAATCGCATGAAACTGACAAATACATCCATTATTTAAATGATAAATATTGATAATCGATAAGATGAGTCTATGAAATGTTACCAAATAACTACACTGTCTACAGACAGGCTTGGAGTTATTATACTGTCAGTATAAGTACTCTAAGAGACAGGTGACTAAAATATTTTTTTTAAATTTTATTCCTTCATCTTAAATTTTAACCATAAAACGGGAAATTTGGTAATCCATTTCTTTGTCAAAAACGTTCAACCTACCAAAGTAATCAAAACAGAAAGAGAAAGACATACATGCAAATTTCATCATGGTCAGACGACTACGGAGATCCATGATTTCAGTCTCAGACGTGACACAGTCACAGACGATGTTATTACTACACATTCATGACAATACGCCGGTGGTGTTGGGTGCTCACAATCGTAGCTGTCATAACATTTACTCATTCACACCCGTACAGACAACAAGAGCATCGATCAATACGTAGATCACTTTTGGTTTTACTAAGATAACCAGTTCTTACCTGAGAAAACCTTTCCACATATTGATAACAACAGTAACGAATGACACAGGAACCGTAACGATGTCGCCATCTTGGTTATAACCATATACCTGTCTGGGGGTCAACTTTGAATGACCTCATTAGGGACCGTTCATTATTATGTGAGGGGGTGGCCGATGGGTGAGAAAATGGGGGACCTGGATATTTTGCTAATTCTTTAGAACTGCTGATAATTACCAGCTTTGAGTACAGATATCAAGTTTATTCAAAGCTGGCTCTATAACTCTTGAGAATAATGAAGCTGTTGAATGTTTCTCGAGAAACTAAGCAGATGGAACAGATTTGGTTTTTAAAATGGGATTCTGAGAAGACAATCATCGAACTAGGATTATAGAAAGTTAACAAGAAAACAAAATGAAAAAAAAGTTATCATCTCAGACATCTGTCATATTTGTCGACCTACCACCAGAAGTCAGAATGTAGTCCTTGATTAGACCTAAAAAACTGTTTGGTTCCGGTTACCCAACCCACCTAGTTTTTCACTGCCGACCTAGTCTGTATTCAGACGTAAATTATATTTTGTTGTATGCCGGGAAAAAAACCTTTTGAAATATTTGTTTATTTATTACTAATTGTGTGCACATACATAAACTATAAAATGTGATATAGTAATCAGCGTGTACAGTGCACATTCTATACAGAACGCGTGCTATACTCTCTGAGCATCCGAACACTAATATAATTAAATCCGTGAAGAGTAGCTACCTCAAGGATTTTGCAATAACTCCACACACCTTGTCATCTTATAGAATACAACTATGTAATAGGAGTCCTATAAGGACACACACACACACACACACACATACACACACACACACACACACACACACACACACACACACACACACACACACACACACACACACACGCTATGTTAAACTCGGTTCACTGGATACAAACATAATTGACTTGAACATGTTTAGATTTTGCAATAATGATAAATAATAAGACATCGTCAAATATTGAAAGTAAAGAAGGGAATTTATTTTCTAAAAGAAGTGTTCTAACATTTCAAAGATATAATGATGGCTACCGATTGGCGACCTCTATCTACTTTGCAAAGGACGTTGCAACCCTTCCTTGTTGATATAGTACTAGATCTTCTTAATAGGACTTCAGAGAATCTTAGAAACATTGACGTTACTACCCGGTACATCTCTTCACAAATGTACTAATAATATCATGGGACTATAAACAAACATATAGTGTAATGCGCATACAAGGTTCATCTCTGGTTCATCTTTGGCAATAGTGAACAAGTAGGTAAATGAATAAAGTCACAACATTCACGAGTGGTGAGGGCAGCATACGTCACAGTATAGTTCTTTCGGTACAAAAAGAATAGCGTGAATATTATGAAGGTACCACGTTCAAATAATAAATTGCTGTAATGAACGTTGGTGGCGCTGTATCCTTACCACTCGATCAGCACCACTATCAGTGCCATAGGCCAGAAAGGCATAAAGGGTAATCTCTAGTCATCTATTTGGCAAAGGACATTTCAAGTGTGTAGATCTTTTAAGTATGGGTTGAACGCCCTATTAGAAAATATGGGAGAAGACCCAACCCAACCCAACTTAACTCCTTTGAAGAATGCAATTACTGTCGAATTAGCCATCGCATAGGATCATATACAAATTACTGAGGTTATAGTAAATTACATATACCAAGATTGAGTTTTAGCGAAAATAGAAACACCTCTCTCACGACATAAGCTTATCGAATTGACTCATCCATCAAACCAACAACCATATCCCTCATGATCATTTTTTTAAACTTCAGACAGAAACTGAAAAGTTTTGGAGAAGAAAGTAAAATCTTTATTTCCGTTTATTTTTGTGAATGAAATGTAAATGTTACATTTCACAGGATTGATAAATACATTAAAAGGGTTCAAAGTTTACATTTTATAATTGTATCATCTCTGATGTGTGTGTGTCTGAATTCATACCAAATATAAATATTATATAACTGGAAATGGACGGTGGATAAGTGAAAATGTGTACGAAAGTAGTTTGGGTGAATATTTGTAATAAATGTATTTAAAAATGTACATTATTTAACATTAATTTGACATCTTTGTATATAATTTATATCATAAATTCTCTCTACGTCGTGTAAGTTTCACTGTAAAACAACTTTTTATCCAGTGATACATATTGCACATGTTCCAAATCTTAATTCTGAGCTATAACTTTCTGAGTATACATAGGAAATACTTAAACATCTCAGTAACTTCTACTTGTATTACCTACTGAACAATGTAAACGAATACAATACGATACACAACCTTATGAAACCACATACATTCGTACACGCTGTCATATTAAGAGTCAGTAAGCCAGACAGGCGGACAGACAGACAGACAGACAGACAGACAGACAGACAGACAGACATACAGACAGACAGACAGACAGACGGACGGACGGACGGACTGACTGACAGACATATATACAAACATACAGACAGACACATATACAAACAGAGGTAAGGTATACAAACATAAAGACAGACAGACAGACAGACAGACAGAGGGACAGACAGACAGACAGACAGACAGACAGACAGACAGACAGACAGACAGACAGACAGACAGACAGACAGACAGACAGGCAGACAGACAGACAGACAGGCACTCTCTCAAATTTAGACATAGATTACATTATTAGCATCAGTTTCTTCATCTCCAGAATAACCTAAATTGACAAAAACTAATTTGCATTTTTCTGGGATCCTGCGTTTTTTAACTATTTGTTTTAAATCCTCCGAAGCCACGAATGATCTCATTTGCAGTTTCTCCTCCTCTACCTGGATCCCTACGTCAGTCACGTCTTTGACGTCGTCGGCAGAACCAAGATTGACATACACTTCTTTTGAGCAAAACTCTTTATTGACGTTGAGGGCAGGCGTGTTCGCATCCTGGACCAATGCAGTATTCCCTGCTGTCTTCTGGGAAATGTTGATTTCCTGGGTGAGTTTTTGTATCTCATCGTCTTTCTGTAACACAGGTGAAACACAGTGACAGACGATTATACGGAAGTTATCGTTGATTTTTTGTTTTGTTTTGCATTTTTCGTAATGTTATTCCATATTTTGACAAAGACCAAGGACGACTTATCGTCGAAAACTTATCAAACTAAACAGCACCACGTTTTTGTATCAACGGCGTAATTCAAACTACTGTAGCTCTGCTTGCATGGCGAGTTTAGGTCCATGACTCGATTCTAACTGTTGCTAAAGGACACAAGTACTGACACAGTTCTTTGTATATTCGTGATACAAAACAGCCGTCGATTGACACCTCATTAGCCTCGTTTACTGACACATTAATAGTGTACAAATAACATGTCGTCTTTGTAAAAATTAAAGTAAGGATGGTGTTCTCACCTCACACAATTTCCATTTTAAGGTAGCAACCTTTGCTGTCAACTCTTCAGTAGTTGTATCCATTGACATATCCGAGTCTTGTTTCCGCATTCCATCCATACTACCTTTTACACTCAGTCCTTCTCGAAGTCGTTTTCTTTTCAATTCTTCCCCGGATGGGTCTGCCATGATGACTTTCACCTGCATAAAGGTTATAAACTTAAACTAAATTTTAAAGCCAATCTTATCTTTAAAAACGCATCAAATACTCTATATATGTATAAGTTTGTTCTTATCTAACGACTTATGACTTTGGAGAAACATTTTATCTTCACAATGGAGTAATAATAAAGAATTTAGTAACGTGTAATTTGATGGTTGTTGACATTTGACTAGGAACTCTGCACAATCGTAAAGTAAAGAGATAAAACACAGACAATCAGTGATTACTTATATACTACAGAGCTCGAAATCACTGAAAAACTTAACGACTTGCTGCAAAAAGAAGATTAAATCTCATAACCCTGCTTTCAGATGTGACGTTGCGGGAGGGGGGGGGGGGGGCAATTCTCAAACTGGCCCGGTAGATTTTGCTTCAATTTTAGCGTAGAGTATTTCTATAATAATTTTCAAAACAATTCAGACAACTTTTAAAAGATCTTAAAAGTAAGCTTTTATTTTTTTTTATAAACTATTATTTTCATTAGGTTTTAACTATATTTCATCATATGAAATGCCGTATGCATGCATCGTAGACCTGTATAGCATCTATTTTGTGCGATGCACTTAGTATTAGAATGGGGTGTGTGGTGTGTTACATGTCAAGTTTGGGTTTGGAGGTTTCAGCGGAGCTTCAGCATATCATTTCACACGGAGCTGACCCCTCCCCCCAGTGCCACATTAGTTTTATGTCTTTTGCGTATACAAAAGTAAACAATAACAAGACGCATTTTAACATACCTTAGGTACAAATAGTAAACAAATCGTGAAAGTTGTTGACAGTATGATGATACTAGTTGTGAAGCCAAACGTCAGAGTCGGGTTGTTCTGGACAGCCAGGTTAACAGTAAGTCCAAGTACACATAGCACCACAATGTTATACACTGATACACAAATCTGTCTGTGAAAACAGAACATACATTTTAATTAGAACAAAGTATTGCATTTTAAATTTTAATTTACTGTAGCTGTAAATGGAGTAGGATTTCTTCGACCATACAATTAATAATACATTCACTGGAAATAATTGTTAAAATGACAATCATAATAATAATCATGAATAATTGGAGATTGTCCATGGCCATTAGGGATCGCTTCAATCCAGAAGTAGTACAGCAACAGGTTGAAATGGTGTTCGCATTGGTAGCACTGGTATTTTGGGGTGTGAACTCTAAAATCATTTTGATTGGATGTGTTTTACTATATTGTGTGTACGATATTACGGGTCATATTTACAAAAACAGTTTCATAACATTAAAATCTCCCTAAAACCCCACCTGTAGATGGGCATATAAAATCAGCGACTTTCATTAGTACGACTTTATTTTGTGTGTGAACAACACCATATGAATGTACACAATCGACATCGCAAATAATGTGTCTTGGAAAAAAGCTGAAGGAATACCCATCACATATAGGCTTATATTGTAACAAGGTGTCTCTATACCGATACACTGTACTCTACTGCAATGTGGTATATTGTGATGTACTGTACTGTACTGTGCTGTACTGTACTGTGCTGTACTGTACTGTACTGTACTGTACTGTACTGTACTGTACTGTACTGTACCGAACAGTACTGTACTGTACTGTACTGCAGTGTAGTGTAGTGCAGTTCAGTGTAGTGTAGTGTAGTTCAGTGTAGTGTAGTGTAGTGTAGTTTAGTGTAGTGTAGTGTACTGCACTGCACTGTAATGTTACAATGGTGTTATTTGAACTTACTTTGAATCATTCAGTCCGTCAACACAAACGTTCCTTGTTTCATAAGCGAGGAAACAACCAAACAAAAGCAGTAGACCCTTTATGGCGTAGATGGCGCCTAACCAATAATAAGTGTAATTGCTCTCGCATGTCTCCATTCGCAGAACTACTGCATCGTCTCCAGTAATCTGAAGAATATAACCACCGAGAATTTAGTATTTACCGTTTATTTTTTCAGACATTTGATGTCTTTGTTCGTCAGTTCTTTCATGACATAAAGTGTTTGAATTCGTATTTTTCAAATATATTTAAAATGTATTCTATGGTAATTCGTTTTGAAGTTTATTAGAAATGTCATCGTTTTTAATTCAGTTTGGTACTTCCAATTAACTTCACAATCTAATTAATACAACTATTCACAAGCTGATTTCAAACGAATGACATGTTACTTCAAATATTTTACCTCCGTTGTAAGGTTCTTGATCACCATAACCCATGGATCAATAACTTGCCACGTCGCTAGTATCACGATATCGATCAACAGTAGAATTCCTACAAATCCCATAAGGTGAGTGTCATGCAGAGCCTGAAACGAAAAATAAGATAATGTGACGTATTGTTAGCGTACTTTTAAGATTTTATAACAGTTGTAACAATTGCTTTGAAAATGATAGAAATATTCTACGTTCAATTTAGTAAAATTGAAGCAAAATCGACCGGTCCAGTTTGACATGGTTTTCCAAAATCTTCTAGATAAGAAAAGTATACCCTTACTCATACCTCATGAGCACAATCACCACCCCTTTCCAGTACGTTATGATACTCTCTAGCATATACCTGATCTGTATCATTAGACTCCCTAGCATATACCTGATCTGTATCATTAGACTCCCTAGCATATACCTGATCTGTATCATTACACTCCCTAGCATATACCTGATCTGTATCATTACACTCCCTAGCATATACCTGATCTGTATCATTACACTCCCTAGCATATACCTGATCTGTATCATTACACTCCCTAGCATATACCTGATCTGTATCATTAGACTCCGTAGCATAAACATGATCTGTATCATTAGACTCCCTAGCATATATACCTGATCTGTATCATTAGACTCCCTAGCATATACATGATCTGTATCAATAGACTCCCTAGCATATACCTGATCTGTATCATTAGACCCCGTAGCATAAACATGATCTGTATCATTAGACTCCCTAGCATATATGCCTGATCTGTATCATTAGACTCTCTAGCATATACATGATCTGTATCAATAGACTCCCTAGCATATACATGATCTGTAGCATTAGATTCCCTAGCATATACCTGATCTGTATCATTAGACTCCCTAGCATATACATGATCTGTATTATTAGACTCCCTAACATATACCTGATATGTATCAATAGACTCCCTAGCATATACCTGATCTGTATCATCTGCATTATAAAGTGAACACTGCTCTACATGTATGTGTCCCAAGATAATGGAGTACGTCACTAGGACTTTAATTTAGTTTGGAATGTTAGAAAAATATCTTACCTGTCGTTTGTGTATTTTATTTGTAAATATTTTGTAGACCCTCCAGGTTTTAGCAAACATGGCACCGAAGCCCAGAGTAAATGAAACGACTAGTATCCATGTATCCAGCTGTGTCGGAGAAAATCAAAGATAGATTGACGAATTATTACATCAATTACTGCATACGTTTGAATATGAGTCATATTAGTATATATACAGCATGTCTAAACGTTCGAATTGGTTGCATGTATTTTAACAGTGCATGGACAGTAAATTTCATAATTTCAACTCTCTGTATTTTTAATTGATGATAAACGAGTTACAAAAGATTCTGGTCATTGTTTGTAATGATTTTAGCATTGTCATTTGGCTTTTTGGTTTAATGTTCATTTGCGTATTATATGCTGAGACGGTCGTTAACCTCAAGTTCTCTCTCTTTCTCTCTCTCTCAGATCTCTCCCTCCCCCTCCCCCTGCTCTCTCTCTCTTTTTTCCTCCCTCCCTCCCTCCCTCCCTCCCTCCCTCCCTCCCTCCCCCTGCGCTCTCTCTCTCTCTCTCTCTCTCTCTCTCTCTCTCTCTCTCTCTCTCTCTCTCTCTCTCTCTCTCTCTCTCTCTCTCTCTCTCTCTCTCTCTCTCTCTCTCTCGATCCTGTAATAGATGAAACCATGAACGCCTAAATAATGATGCTATACTAGAACTTACAGAGCAAAATATGCTGTTGTACTTAGGAACAGTGTTGCCATCCAATCCAAAGAATATTACAGATAAGTATGCCATCATGGCACCCAGTATGATCATATTGTTGAGTCTAGGGGATGACATCCTGATATACCTGTAATATAGATTAAAATCATACAATATCTGGTTGATATGGAAGATTCACACCGTTTGAATTTTGGGCCCTAATCACTTTTGTTTACCCTCGTAAATAAGTGACGACATCGTGTGACTATATGACGTAGTTGACATTTCTTGTCTATTCCTCTGCATACAAATGGCTAACGCATTGCAGTCTCCCAATTCGTCGCTTCCCATCGGCGTACTCGACCAAAAAATGTAATTTGCACTGCTTTGGTGAGAAGTCTGAAGATCTAGAGAACGCTGTGATGTCACCAGAAATAGGGTGATTTCAATTTATTTGTCCTGCTACCGTTCTAAGCGTGCCAATCCAAACCTATTTTTTTTGTCTAAGCTTATGACAATACATATATACAGTAATTTCTCTCCTATTATTCCGGTCATGATTTTATCCTATTAAATGGCACTAACAACATTGCTCAAAGTGAGGGTACATGCAAAAACTTGAAATATTTATGTCATTATCACCGTATCCCCCTTCTTGGCCACTTTCTAAAGAAGTATGTCTCTTCTCTGTACGGAGGATGATGAATGTAGTTGCTGATGCAAGTTGGCACAAAATTATGATACAAATAGAATTTGTTTCACTTACCCATGTTTACGAAATGCGATGTTGACGCCGAGGAAGATAACTGACAACAAAAGACCAAAGGAAGCCAAGGCACATGCGGCATAGAAAAGATATGGAACGATTCGTAGGTCTCGGATGTGCCACCTAAGTCCGTCAACAGGAGGACCGTCACCTGTGTATTGTGAGGAGAATAATCTATTGTGTAACACCGCTACATTTTGTACCAAGAGCCGTAACTACAAGCTTGTTCTGTTATCCACTGATATCATCCAGCATTTCACAAAATAGTCTCATCCTGGAATATATTGTTTAATATTTTGTAAATACGTTGCTATATAAGGTACTTGAGCTTGTTACGCTCTCAGGTAAAGCTATTTGGCAGCCGGAAAACTGGGGTCAAATGCCGTACGTCCATTATATTCAATTTCGAAAGTCGAAAGATGTGGTGAAAACCGCGGTACATATGTACCTTCACTATGTGAGTACCTCTCCCCCCCCCGTGATAGTAAAACTGCTATGATGTTGACACATTAAATTAACTGCTTATGTGATCAAGATTATTAGACAGTGTTTAGAAAGACTAAACGGACACATGTCCGTTCAAGTGTAAAGTCATATAACATTTCAATTATCATATCTGAATGGATGAAATATTCTACCTTTCCATTGGAATGGAGTATCTTCATTGAAATCCAACGACGCTGTTGCATCAACATATAACGCCACCATAGCTCGGCGGCCCTCTATAATATACCGAGGATGAAAGATATTAATAATTGTTCAATGAGAAAATAACTGAATACAAAGTTGGTTAACAGATCCCTTTTTTCAATAGCCAACGAAATACATGCATTATGATTATTTGTACTGGTAGAGAGTGGATAGATGAATTGATTGAAAAGCGAATAGTCGGATGGTGGTAGTGGTAGTGGTGGTGATGGTGATGATGATGGTGATGGCGGTGGTGGTGATGATGATGATGGTGATGGTGGTGGTGGTGATGGTGATGACGGTAATGATGATGGTGATGATGACGATGATACTGATGATAATGGTGGTAGTGGTGATGATGGTGGTGGTGGTGATGGTGATCATGAAGGTAGTGATGATGATGGTGGTGGTGGTGATGGCGATGATGATGGTGATGATGATAATGACACTGTACAAACTTTCATAAGGGCAAAGTTCATCAAACCATCCGATTTATTTCCAATAGATGACACAATTAATAACTTACCCTGGGTCTGGTGAACCAATACTATCCCCTGACGTTCACGGTTTTGACCAAATTGAAATGGACCCTGAAAATGAAAATCATTAAATTCAATAAAAGATATTTCAGAGCCTAATGTAATGGACTAACAAGCTATTTACGTCATTCCCATCACTTAACAAGCTATGATACATTCTAGGTGTGTGTCTTTGGACCTCCCTTTTCGTGTGCACTTGATTCTTTAGATCATTTCACGTACGTTGCCGTATCCCGGGGATGATATAATCCGAGGTTTTGACCAATTATAAATTATTGACGATATTTCTTTCCTTTCACAAGTGACAAGTGTCACACTGTTATATTACCTTCACATTGTTATATCACCTTCACACTGTTATCTTACCTTCATGTACAGTTAAAGGATATAAACTAGAAACATCTACTTTTAGAAAATATTAAATTATCTACAACATTAAGACACCAGGTAATCTAAAATTCACTAAATGATAATAATGTAAGTTTTATATAGTGATATATTACACTGTGCTCAAAGCGCTTTACAAGTATTAACCCTGGTACGAGCCTCGGCAGATTCCAAGCCGGCCACTTCAACCATTTCGACCATCATAACTCTACCAAATACCATTTTTAAACTGATGGTAGGTAAGACATATTACGGGTTTAACAATATAGTCTGTATTATATTGTCAGGTAAAGATTTCCAAGTCAATCTATTAGCTTATGACATCTTAGTCAGACATTCTTACCGTTACACCATGGAACTTGACTTTCAACATCGCATCCTTAAATACTCCAGACATTTCCTTATCAGAATAACTGAAATCTTCCAATCTTTTATATCTGATGAAAGTTCCGTTTTCGTCAAGGATTTCCTGGCAAAAAGAATGGAGTAGGTATTTATCGTTTTCGCATCATATATAGTATAATATACGTTACCTAACGCATTGAAACGCCTGAAGATAATGCTAAACTTTATATTTTAGAAATTGGGCTCACTATAAATTGTGATGTCACGATATATCATAGCAATATTCAATAAATAAACTATAAAATATAACAAAAATAAACAAGAGATAGAGAGAGGGAGAGAGACAGAGAGAGAGAGAGAGACAGAGAGACCGACAGACGGACACATACATACATACATACATACATACATACATACATACATACATACATACATACATACATACATACAGAGACAGACAGGCACACAGACAGACAGATGGACACACACACACAGACAGACACACGCATACACATAATAGCGCCGTCTATACTTTGCACATTGGTATATCACACCTGTTTCTCGATTTCTTCTCTGCTGTTATTCAATGCTAAGGCAACCACCCAGACAGAATCGTATCCTGGAGTGGCCCATTCATTCGTGCCATGTATAGCTGTACTTGGCCAGTCTAGGTAACGTTGGTAATATACATCAACATCCTATGATAACAACAAAAGTCCTTGAAAAAATCACTTTTTATCAACGCAAATATTGTGTTCATAGAGACATGGAGAAATTACTTGTCACAATAATAAAACAATCTACTACTGTAGTTAGTTAGTGTTAATTGATTAGTTGCCAGCTTAATGATTGAACGGTTAATTGACTTGATTGTTTATAATAGATTGATTGGCAGTTGTATATTACTAATTGATGCAACGAGTATAATAATTGGTGTGATAGAATTAACACATAACAAAAACGAGAAAGCGTCACCACATGATTGTCAGATAGTTTCTTAGCACTATTAATGGTTCCAAAGAACACAATTTGCCCTTATTTATGTTTTAATGTTCTTTGGTTTAGTTCAATAACAATTATTCGTTGCTTAAACTGATCGCGAGAAATAAACTCAGCAATTACCGAGCCAGCTATTGTAGTTGCGTTAGTGAAATCCATCAGCATTTGGAATGTTGATATAGTTCCATCTACAGCTTCAGCCATCTGATTAGGTGAGCAGTCTGTATCGTTGATCATGTACCAATCTTCCTCGTACCATCCAGACACAATATGCCAGGCATACTTTGCACCATAAACGCCTTGTTTGTAACCCTGGGAAAGTGTCATAAATTAGTCTTTTGTACTTACATTGGAAGATTTAGATTATCAACATGTCTTATCAATCCATCAGTAATTACAAGGGGAGAGCCGGAGGATATCAGGGGGTCATATTTACAAATCGGGGAGGCCAGTTTTAGAAAAAATGAATTAGGTTAGGTGAGGGTCAGGTTTTACTTTGAGTCACTGTATTATTTAACTTTGTATTATTTGGTGATTTTGGTATCCTACCACTGACACTGATACGATAACAGACAAGGCTTGATACCCCCGTCCCCTGTTATTACTGAAGGCTCCCTTACTGCCTATGCTTGCTTGAATACGATTACTACTGTATTATAGAGAAATGTATATTCTTCTCTTGGATATCGTTCATTTACTTGTCATTCATATCTTTGTATGGTTTGGCCAATGAATACACGTCCACCACCACAGACAAAAACCTAAGTAGAAGAAATGCACATCCAAATTCATATAAACGTTACAGATAAAATTGTACAATAGTTCACTGAGAGTTATTCTAAAATATTATATTCTGTTGAAACTTGAAGTAAATTATAAGTTTTCGCGGTTTAAAAACTGTCTAGGTTGTGTTACAGTTTTAATTAAAAATCGGGACATCAGAATTTTATGGAAATGTTTTTTTTTTATCTTACGCAGACGCGTTGTAAAAGAGTACTGTTAGTGCCTCTTCTGCATCACCAGTAGCTTATTTGTTATATCACCATTATTTGAGTATTGACGTCATACAGAAATGACCTCGGTTTTGACACTCGATGATTGCCATCAATTGTCGTAGGATTGTTGGTTTTAACACACCAACGACCAGCAGTTGTAACGAGTGTCACCAATTGTCGGTGGGTGCGTTATTCACTACCTTCAACCAAATGGCATGTACAGTATTCACGTTAACTTTTTCCTGTCACAAACACGTGTGAGAGGTGTGACGTAATATATTGTTGTGTACAGTAGCTATCACCTTATACAAGTACATACCTCACAGAATGCTCGTCTTGTCTTGCCTTCGTATCCCATCACTAGTATGATCCTAACGTCGTTTTTCTGTGGAGAGAAAAGCGGTATGTATTTTGACAAACTTATAAGATGTACTACACAAAATAGACTCAGTCTGATCTCTTAACTACATTTCCCCTTCTCTCTACCACCCTTTCCCCCAGTCTCTCGTAATTTATGTCTCTATCTCATTCGGGTGTCTGACTCTGTAATTTGAATACAGGTGTATAAGTGAAAATAAGAGATGGCATGAAGTTGTAAAATAAATACCATTAAGTCTTCACCACAAAGGGACAGTGAAGGGAGCCGTGGAATTAGGTAGGATATGTAGCTCATATCGTTGTCTATTCTCATTTGGTTTACATTGTATAGCTTTTCCTAAAACCCCGGAGGTAATGTACATAAATAACTCATTACTTGTTTGACAGAGTACAGTGATCAAATTCGACTTGAAATCGTAAAGTCAGTAAAGTATAATAATGTAATAATGTCAATGATAACATGAATAACTAAATATGATAAAATGAATAACTAAACAACTAAAGTGTCTAAATTTTTGCTGTACAGACCACTATGCATATCTTCTCATTTCCCTGTCAAACACCTGCGATAAGAGTGAATCATTTTATGAAACGAAATTAATCAAATATAGCCCTAGATATTTTACACCTTTCCTTTGAGACGAGTTTCTTAAAGGAATCGTCTTGTCATATTACATTCATTACTGTCAGTATCATTGGTCCCATCTGGCCAGCCCAAAGATATGACTCTATGTAATAGCTATTTGACACGAAGGATACCAATCCAAAAGATAGTTAATTTGCCAAATGTACTTCCAGGTATACTTGGTCACTCACCTTAATGGATTCGACCTGGTGAACCGGGTAATCATTAAAGCTCTCAGAGACTACAACTTGAACACCATCCTCACTCAGAATTTCAAGTAAGTTGTCTTTTCCCTGGAGATGAAAATGTGAATTCATGAAATGTCATTGGAAGTCAACACAGGTTCGTGTCAGATCAGATAAAAACTAGAAATAGTATCTGTCCCAAAAGACGATCAACATTCGCTGACAAACATCCTTGAGTTTACGCGTGGATGTGAATGTTTGATTCCTAGTCACGCAGGCCTATCTTAAGTACAATATGAGTACATCCAATTAATGTAATTGCTGATAGCTTTTCAAACGAGTATCTTCACGTGCACTGCACACATTTCGTGTTTTAGTTTTTTATTCTTTGCTTACCCTGGCCTCTGATTAATCCTTAAAAGAAGGGTTTGGAACTAAAACATGTATTCAAATCGCTTCTGTTTAACCCCCCCCCCATCCCCACCCACGTATGCTTCTGTGTAGCCTAATATGATCATTTCTCTTGTTGGGATAGGTCAAACTCAAGTCCCAATGCCATTTTAATCATTTTCTCTTAATCCACATTTTGTTGCACTTCACGAAAGAATGTTTATCATTTATCTACAATTTCTCAACAAAACGGAATGGAGAAAAATTTGAATGTCTGACTTGCACAAGTATTATGTTTCTATTGAGGCATTTCATAGGCTACATAACACCTAATTTACATATTACAATGTTGAACACCAACTGCACAACTCTGAGTGTCTATTTCCAGGTGAGATACGTGACTCCTATCTTTCTATTCACCTGAGTGTCTATTTCCAGGTGAGATACATGACTCCTATCTTTCTATTCACCTGAGTGTCTTTTTCCTGGTGAGATACGTAACTCCTATCTTTCTATTCTTCTTGCACAAAATGAAAGAAAGGACAATATCAGTATAACTTACCTTGGCAAAGAACAATGTATCGTGGTACAGAACAGCAACTCGTTTCCATCCAAAATGACGTAATAGAGCTAAGTAGGGTGGATTTAGACCCAAATCAGATTGTACAACACGGAAAAATAATGGAAAGCGGCCTTTCTCTGATAACTCTCCAGATGTAGAAAATGATGCCTAGAATAACCATATAACAGAAACAAAGCTATTACCAGATGTAAACTGAATGTCTTCCGTAAGGGCAAAGTTTTGAGATTGTCGTTCCTACAGTCAATTGTTGGAATACAACAGAACATATGTAATAGGTTATTTTTTCTCATTGATTGCTATTTGATCATTGCTGTTAGTGATCTCCTGGCCAACCACAACATGTACTGTGACATTTATTGAGAATGTAAAAAAAAATAAGCGCATCGTCGTACCACTTTAGACAACATTTCCTGATGAGAAACTATTTTTGCCTTTTTAGTGGCCTACAAAAATATACCAATAATTTATCAAAACTAAAAGCTACATCAATAATATTTTCAGGACAAGTGCGCTTTGGTATCGCAAATGCATGTATGAAATTATATTGAATTTGAAGTGTGCATTCTTGAGATATAGCCTAACTACCGAAAATCATTAATTACGTAAATTGCTCATTAATATTCACGGGAGTTTTACCAAAACCTAATCAAGTCTTGTCATTACCCTACGGAATACGTCTTCAAAATTTTGTTTGAATTGAGCAAGCCGATTTGGAGAAAACGATGACACAGACAGACACACAGACACGCAGACTTCCACCCATAAATATATCTCTTCCTTACAGAAGAAACCAGATTTAAACTGAATGCCTCCCGTAAGGGAATCACTAATTATGCAAATAACTCATTAAACTAAAAAAACTATGGTAACAGGCTTTGTTTTTTGGACAAGGGTGCTTTCTTAGGTTAATGTATGTAAGAGTGTATGATACTGCTTAATACAGTCTTAAGATATAGCCTAATTACCGAAAATCATTAACTATGCAAATTATTCATTAACACTGTAAGGTACATCAACTAACTTTATAGGACATACACAATTTGTTATGGTTTATGTATGTACTGAATTGTATTGAAATTGAAGCATGCAGTCGTAAGATATAGCCTTCTGGGTCACGGTATAGAGCAATTAAATCACGTACAAATCGTTTCAGTAAAAGTTTCTACCCCACGGCCATACGCACACTAAACAGAGCATGATATTCAGTTTTAGCAGGTCCTTAGATCAGAACATTTTTTAGTCACTGCCTTTATATTTGTGTCTGTCATTGTATTATATCCTAGTTTTTGTATCTTTTGTGTTTTGACTACGAAACCACACCGACTTCCATTGTAAACTTTTTAAGTTTATATGTGGCAATAAAGTTATTATTATTATTATTATTATTATTACTAATTACCAAGAATTATTAATTATGCAAATTATTCATTAACACTGAAAGGTACACCAACAAGCTTTACAGGACATATGCGATTGTTATGGTGAACGTGTGTGCTGAATTATATTGGAATTGAAGTATGTATTCTTAAAATATAGCCTAATTACCGAAAATCATTAATTATGCAAATTATTCATTAGCACTGTACGGTGCGTCAACAAACTTGATAGGACATATGTGTTTTCTTATGGTTAACGTATGTACTAAATTATGTTGAATTTCAAGTATGTATTCTTAAGATATAGCCTAATTACCAGAAGTAATTAATTATGCAAATTATTCATTAACGCTGTAAGATACATCAACGAATTTTATAGGACAAATGTATGTTGTTATGTTTAACGAATATACTAAGTTATATTGAAATTGAAGTATGCAGTCTTAAGATATTGTGTAATTAGTTGATTTCATTAATATGCAAATTTCTCTAATTAAACATTAACAGATCTGGCTCAAAACCTAATCAGGTCTAGCTATTACCCTAAAGATTATATATCCCAAATTTCATTACAATTGAGCAAGCCGATTTTTAGAAAATGATGACACAGACAGACAGACAGACAGACAGACAGACAGACAGACAGACACACAGACAGACAGACATTCCCCTTTTAATACCTCACGTACCCTTACGGGAGGTAAAAATGATGCTGACCAATCCAATGACAAACAGATGTAAACAGAATTCCTTCCGTAAGGGTTGTTATTCCTATATCCTTTGTTATTAGCATGTGTGGAACACGTGCGTTTTGTCATTGTCAATGTGGGACACGTGCGTTTTGTCATTGTCAATGCATGTAACGAGTCATATGAAAGTTGAACCATATATTAACACAGTGTCTAATTATTAAAAATCACTCACGGAAAGACTAATTTCAGACAGAAGGACAAAGAATGAAATTTATTGAACAAAGGAAGTCAGAACAGACGAGAATAAAAAGACAAAAGCATGTAAACACATAGACCCAACACCTAACGTTCACATCCCCGTTATCATTAAAACGTTTGCAACTTTTGCAACGAACTTGCAAAAGCAAACAAACAAACAAACAAACAAACAAACAAACAATCCACAAATGAATGAACGAACGAAAGAATAAATGAAGAAACGAACAAACTGACACGAAAATGGATGAAACTAAAAGTGGGTGCAAACTCGTTTACGCGGCCAAAGAATACAATCCTTCGAAAGATATATTCTATACTTCGAATGGGAAAATAGAATTTACAATGTAATCTTTTTTTTCTCCCAGGGGGCAATTTCTCTAATTATTCTTAATGTAAAATGTGGCCTCGTTCATGATTATTCCATACATCAGATATTTTAATAGCACAGCTGTAGGATTTCAAGGTTTCAGATTATTATCTTGTAATAGCCAGGTTCAAATAAATCCCACTGTGCGATTTTTTTTCGACGGTAGCTATCATAAAGCCAAAGCTGTCTTACATCATCTGTATTAGTTGATTGATTTCCTAAACCTCATTACAGATTACGTAGCCCTCGTCAAACCTTAACAATTTCCTACTTGAAATCCACGGGCCCCGGGCGCTACAACTGTAAGCTTTTCCTACCAATTAATCAAGTCTTGCGAACATACTGTATTACTTGTTATTAGGTTGTCACTATAACCACAGGGTGACAACTCGTTAAAACTGTCTCCACAATAGCATGTCATCATGTAATTTTACAAGATGATTTCAATACAGGGTAGTTTTACTTAAAACGTCATCAATTTCTATAGATAAACTATTCACAAGGATGAAATCAAACGTCAATACTTCTCAGAAAGGAGATAATCAATTAAACTGCTACAGTAGATGACTAATTCATTAGTCAAAGTCATTCTGTTATTCCAACAACTACAATTAAAATCAGTCTACCTATAACATATTATTGCCACATTTGTTGTTTTAGCAGACAGATATCCGCTATCTTACTGTCTGTACACAATGGAAGTACATTTGATAACAGGGTATTCTTTATACAATACACACTCGACTGTCATTAGAGACACAGCAGAGACGTCCTACAATGACCACGACTAATTAAATTATAAACTAGCGAACACAGATAAGGGTTTTACACGATGTTTGGTTTCAGTTGATAAGATTAATTAAATAAGTGCACACTTTCTCATACAGCTTGTCCTAAATGACTTCCTGTCCAAACACAAACAAAACATTGTTACACTCCCACTGTGTACATTCAGTAAAATGACTTCTAACTCTATAATATAACATGTAACAATTAGATGTTGCAAGTACATTTTCATATACAGCTATATCTAGCAACTGCTGCAACTCTAACAAGGTGTTAACATATGATAAGTTGATGTCATCAAAAATCAACACATCCTCGTTTATTCTGACTTGTTCTGTATGTTGAGGCAGTAAGGGAACCTTCATCCATTAGAGGATTGGGTGGGTGGGTTCCAGGGGAAGGTCATGAACCACAGTGAACAATGGATGAGGAACAAGTTTCATCACTGGTTCCTTCGGCCATCGTACGTAATGTAAGTAAAGTAAAGTGACATTGGATCATAAAATGACTCGCAAGAGAATAAAGTGTACGAAATGTCTTTATTTCCGGAGTGACGTTCCACATTCAACAGCTACCATTGATTCTATGCTGACGACTCTACTCTTCTATTTTCCTCCCCTGATATTTCCATAGTAAATCAAACTATTAACGATGATCTGTCTAAAGTTCACACCTGGTGTAATCAAAACCATATGATCATTAATACAAATAAATCCAAAGCTATGGTAATTCCCCCTAAAAAGAACCTTTCTTTGCCCACTTCCTTTTCTGTTTTCTATAACAACGCGTCTCTTTCTTTCAGCGAAGTTGAAAAATCACTCGGACTTATCATTGACTCTACACTCTCATGGACTTCACATTGTCAACATTTGCATGCAAAAGTATCTTCTAATCTTGCACCTCTTCGTCACATTGCTAAATACTTAGATGTATCTACTAAAAAACTGTTCTACTTTAGTTATATTCAGCCCTTTTTTGATACTTGTTGCAACATATGGTCTCATGCAAGTAAAGGTGATATTGACAAATTATATAAACTTCAGAAGCGTGCAATCCGGCTAACTTTAAATATTTCTACCATTGAAATGCAATCCAAAGGGATTTCCAGTATTGACCTTTTTAAACGACTTCATATTTTACCACTTGAAAAGAGATTTCTATTTAATAAGTACATTCTGATTTTTAAATGTCTACATAACCTGGCTCCTATGTACCTCTCTGACCTCCTTCATAAAAGGAGTTCAAGTAACCAAATGGGCACCCGTTCCTGCACCAACAATCTTTTGTATTTACCATTTCCAAATTGTCGTATTTTTACTCAGTCATTTAGTTTTGAAAGCTCCAAACTTTGGAACATTTTACCTACTCACCTTATCAGTATTACGAATTTAACTTGTTTAAAAAAATCTTTAAATTCATACTTATTTGAATCTCTTTAATCCTTTTACATTGTCTGTGGTTATACAATTTTATCTCTTTTACGTTTCATACTTTTTAATGTTTTTCAATTTTTATGTGTGTTACCTTGTTTTGTTTTTGTTGTTGTATTGTGTACATTTGCTTTAGGGCCCCTGTGAAGATTAGGCTGGACCTAACAGGGTCACCCTTTTTCTTTTTGAAATAAAAGTCGTTATTATTATTATTCTGTAGGTGTGAGTCCCAAGGTTTCACGAACCGTTGATATGGTTACTTGAGAAATCCTTTTTGTTATTAGTGAAGAACCTATCGACATTACTTTTGGAAATAATTCAATAGTTAATCTGTATCTTTTTTTCGTTTGATCCTAGATCTACACGTGTAGTACTAAAGTCTATGGTTTGATTATATCTAAACGGAAAAGTCTGAGACAATGTTAGATTGGGTTTGATTATATACATCCCAATGTCTACTGATAATATCGAGTATTTTACTACCAGATTACTGTACCAATTCGTTGCTTGGATGAGAAGCCTTCAATAATTCTACTCATTACTGTGAATACATCTATGATCTATGTGTTATCTGCCAATAGTTGATATTCTTACGATTAATGTACACAAGATTGAACGATGTCGTAACTTAGCATATGACTTTCTATCAATGTCTACAAGAGAATCTTAACATGACATTGTAGTACGCAGCATACATATCAATTACCTATTAACTTGAAGTACAATGTTTCCGATACGTTGGGCAGATAAGACAGATCAAGGACAGTCAAAAACAGAATTAATAAAGCTATTCATGTGCAAGTCGGTTATTAGTATTTCTCCTCCAACATTTCCCAGCGGTTTTGATGGTTTTGATTTGTGAACAAGCAACATACATCCGTTGATATTATCTTGTACAAATACATATACAATGAAAACAGGAACTCGTTACAGGAGGAGTGTATAGCCTCACAGAAAACTACATTAATATAACTGAACGGAAATGAGGAAATGAAGGCAGCAAAACTAATCAGTTGATAATCGCCTTATAGCCTTCGATCCCACAAAGTTAATTTTTCAGTCCTTCCCCGATTTCTTATACAATTTGTACAATTACTTTTACTGGTTACATTTGCCAGTGTTAACAATGTATGTGTGTGTATGTATGTATGTATGTATGTATGTATGTATGTATGTATGTATGTATGTATGTATGTATGTATGTATGTATGTATGTATGTATGTATGTATGTATGTATGTATGTGTGTGTGTGTGTATATGTGTGTGTGCGTGCGCGCGTGTGTGTGTATGTATGTACGTACGTACGCTTACTTCTACATACTGCTATAACAATATATATGTCGCAGTTCAATATACATATTGTATATACCGTCTGTGATAGATGACTCCTATTATATAGACAGTGTATGGAACCTCACTGTCTATGGTTACGAGATAAGCATTTATCAACTAGTGCATTGAAAAGTCTGACACCTGGATTGTTCATTTGTTACTCACGTGGACCTACCTGGAGTAAGTTAAAGTAATGTGCTGCGTTGGCCACAGGAACTGATGCTATAGAGCACCCACTTCCAAGAATCATTAATTTGGTTGGCTCGTTGATCAGATGCTTATACAGAAGATTCGTTGCCATGCCCGGGTCACACTGTGAATGGAGTGACAGAAAAAAACACACAATTATTTATTCTGAACGAGACTATTCACACATGTGAATTTGTACTATGGAATTCAGTGTATCTTAAATGTACACTGTATACATGTATACATTCCATTTTAGTGGCAAGGTATGCTGTATCTTGCAACAGAGGACATAATGGAATACTATAGGGAAATACACGGAGATGATCCATACAGCCATTGGCATGAAGTAATTGGGGTCACCCACATGTCCATAACACATTTAATGATTTGGGGCATATGTTATACATATTTCATGTAATATAATAGTTAAAGGGGGATGCCGCTCCAGGAAATTTAGAAAAATTTAGGTTCTGAAGCGCCATTTCATGATTTCATAGTTCCTATGCATAAAAAAACATTATTTCCAGGTGTGTGTTCTTTTGTCTGTTATCAAAATCAGAAGCAGTGGTGTCAATTGAAATAGGAAGACAACTTCGGCAACTTTGTGATACACATACATTGCATGCAATGGAAACTTATGGTGAATGTTATAGAAAGCCACACAATGCTGCAATTAGCCATCTGTAATGTTATGAAACCCCTCAATTACGAAGCGAGTACAGACAAATACAAATGTATTGGAAACCTACGTCATGACTCCGTCAATTAGGAGAAATGGGTCTATTGATATTTTATGGCAAGCATTTAATGCACCGGAGAGATGAAACCTCTATGATTTCGGTATCATTAAGTATTGTCGAGATATCGGCACAATTCATATTTAACACACTCACGGTGTTTGTGCGAAGACTGACTATGGTCAGTTACCTGTATTTCCCCTCAAAATGTACAATGCGTACATCAGTTGAAAATATAGTCATTTTTTCTGACGTCACTATACTAAAAAGAATTAAGTTGACACTCTATTTGATTGCAACCAGTTAGCGTTAACTAGATGTGTAGCCAATCAGACTGTGATTAGTGGTAGAAGGTAAACTACATATGGGACTGTGTAAGGAATAAAACGGAAACGTAGACATTATCTCGTGTTAGCCCTGAGTTTGGTTTCACGGCCTCACTCTAAGCAGGAGACAGGTGAGTCAGATGCTCACAGCTCCGAGGTCAATTGCAAAAACCAAGTCCTCAAATCTCCGACACTTAATTTGGTCTTTACTATTACTAAATTTACAATTAGTTCTGCATAGTACATGAGCGCCCTAGGATAACAATATGTCATGCATAATTAAGAGCATCCTGGAATATGAAACAAAGAACGTTAAAACTTAAATCATGACTGTAGACATACGGGATATTACCAATTGCCTGTCTTGACATCTATGTGAGCTATTGTAATAAAGGATATTCATTTCTTCAGTAAACTAGGTGTTTGGCCACATGTATAAATAGCGTCATGTTTGAACTCTGTAGATAGAGACCTTAATTGGGCTTGAAATATTTCCTTTATTACAAAGTCAAACACACAAAATGACTACTCTAAGTTTTATATTTAAGAATTGGGAGAAGGGTTAAAACTTTTCCTGTGACAGTTTACGCTCACCTCTCAGTTGACTTGAGGGCATCTCGGCTCAAACGACGTTGAATTTTAAATGTCAGCAATAAAAATGAAGGAAAGACATGATAAACTCGTTCTTTGTAAGCGGTATTATAAAATTGGACAGTATTTAGATTTCCGAATGTACTTTGGATTATTCACATTTATATTTTTTATATTTTACAAACTACACGTGGTACAAACACACTAAACTTAATCTACGTACTGATATATTATACTACATTACTATAAATATTTGATGACCCTAAAAGATATCCAATTTCTAATTTCTATCTTTTATACATTTTAATCTATTATCAATGCCGTTAATTGGTGTTATTGTTAAGTGAACCTTGCTACGAGTCATTTATCAAAATCGTCATGTCAACCTCTCCATAGATGTCACAAACAACATAAACCTGTGACTAATGGTAAGTGTTAGTAATATCTTGTGAATGACGTTGAAGGAAATATTGACTACGATTTTGACAAATTAAGGATATAATTTTTTTGCACATTTCATTAGTCTAATTACTGACATTGATAATGAATTAAAACAATTAGAATACGTAAGTAGATATGTCAGTTGGACATCATTACGAAGTCACTGTGAAAAATTGGTAATTATGTAGAGAAGATTTCACAAGTAAATAATATCGTGCGTTTGTTATCTTGAATTTATTCGGGCATAGTTACCATTGTGCCGCACTCTGGTGAACGTAAACTAATTTCCATAACATTCGTTTAGTAATTAAATTAAATTCTGGTCTTAAGACCAATAAAGTCTGTTATTATTTATAGGACGACTCGGACAACAAACAAACAAACAAACAAACAAACAAAAGAAAATTTAATACACTTTGGGGCGCGTCTATCCCGGTTCCGACATCACCCCCAACATCTATTCTTTGCAAATAAAAGTACGTACATGTCAGTAATGAGTAAAACGACTAGGACGGAAAGTTGTGCTTTCAACCGGGTGACAACACAGGCTTATAAAAAGTAGAATAGACTGACAATTACGAATTATTCTATTCAATCTAAAAACAAATTAACAATGCATTTTTTTATAATTTCATTTCTGTAAACCTCTTGGGGCTAGGTAATTCTCCATAAACATGAGGTAACTAACAAAGATACATGTAATTTAGATTAGTTTATTTACAATAAAGTTCAGATATGTACTCGTCTAGAAATACCACTAAAACTAAACAGTTGGTTATTTTACGTAACAGGTGTAAGACATGATGTTAGTGGAATTTCACAGTTACTGTGGCTGTTACATCGCCTTTTTTATTTCTCCAAAGCTTGTCAGCTTTTATCTTCGTTAGCTCAGCTGAAAAGATAAATGTAACAGACTTTTTCAAATACTGAGTCTGAAATTTACAACACATACAATCATGTATCATGTATCTTTCAGTACAGAATTGGACAAAAAAAAACAAGCCTATAGAAACGATAATCGACGCAGGTGTATTGGAAAGTAATTCAAGCAAACACAAAGGACAATAAAAAAAAACAATCTCATTTTCATTGTTACCCATTTCGTATCAACTAATGGAAGGAAACGTGTGTAAAGTTATTAACTCGAAAGCAACATCTTGGCTTTGAAAATGTCACCGAAATTTCGAATGGCACGAAATCCCCTGAGAAATTTATCCGTGACAAACTTCGTCCAACCCTTCTGCAACTCGAACACTGCATAAAGCGTAAGCAATAACACCCTCTATCCCTAATTGCTTTATGATTTTCAAAGATTATACGTGTAAAAGGGTTATTGTTTATGGCTTATGAAGTGTTTGACTTGCAGAATGGTTGAACGCAATTTGTCATGGATTGGAATTGGTACCTGCGTACGCAATTCAAGAATGGAAAATTTGTTAATGCATCCGAGCCAAACCATAATAGGGAATTGTGTTATATATATCCACTGAAATGGTTGTGAAAACAAGAATTAGAAATGTAACTACAACTATTCTAGGTGTCCATTAGGAAATCGTAGTATTTGTAAGATTTTCGTTATCTCTTCGACCCTATTTCAAAGTTTTCGTCTCAACCGTTTTATATTATATATGATAATCATTATCACTATAAAGTCTGAAATCACAGATACCTATCTACTACAAGGCTGTATGTGTTAGGACAAATTGCAGCATTGTTTTCTCCTCGAGCAACAACGACCATAGCTTAGTTCAATATGACGCGTTGCGATCGCGGAGATGATAAACGAAACGCGTCGTATAGGAACTAGACTACACCGACCATGCATACAAGGATAAATACCATACGGAAGCTAAAATTCAATGTACCGTTTACTTTAATACTGTCCCATACCAGGCTTGTGTATGCAATTAAATGCTAACGAGAGACGATGCGCGATGGATCTGTCCATAACACAACTATGCCTTCAGCATTTATCTTGGAGTAATTATGCTGTCAGTATTACTCCAAGGTTCTATTGTTACAAACAAGTCATTATCATACTATTGTCTCTGAACTATTGTTAAACGACGTCACTCCTTATGTACTGTGTTTTTTGCTTAACCCATGACACAATAAAAGGGGAGACTAAACAAATATATCATGCCGAAGTTTTTTAAAAGTATGTTTTACCATAGACATGCTTCGTCTGCAACGTCTGTGGTTTTACCATGGATGCATTACTGACATATATCCATATATTTACCATAGACAGTATCTCGGTATTGTCTGTGGCTTTTCTCATGAAAGTTTAGAAGGTAAATCAATTTTATAGGTTGTTACAGTGATATCAGAGAGAGATTTCGTTTTTTCAATCTGTTGTCATGGAAATACGGCGATGTGTTGATAACCTTCAGATTATGCACGGTTACATATATCAGCTAGAGATCATAATATACCAACTTTATTTTTCATTGTCCACATTTTACCCAGAGGTTTCATGTTATCTTTGCTTTAATTCTCCCTTATTCTAGGAAACACTGAATGGCGTTAAATGACAATTATTAAGTAGTGAGAAAATTTTGTTGTAGCTTTGATGTATTAGTCACTAATACATCCATGCTTGGAGGTAGAAATACGACCGTGTACATTCACGGTTGTAGTTAAAACGCCAATTCAGAAAGAGTGAAGCAACATCAAATCAACACTTACGTGATCATCCTCCAGGTACAACTTTAAACGATATCCGTCCAACAAACCAGGTCTGCTGTTCACGTCTTTGATAGCCATCTCTATTGCCGGAACCACACCAGCAGCATTCCAGCCACCGTTTGGCGTCCAAATCGGCATCAAACCGGCAATCGCCAACTCTATTTCGTTCGTTTCATTATTTCCAACCTCACCATACATCGCTGGTGTAGTCGAGTTATCGTTTTCATCGGCAGCGATGGCGTTGCAAACCAAAACAAAATGCAAAATTACCAAACCACACAACTTGAACATTGCGACCATGTATACAGGACACTTTTGGCGTGGATGTGAAACTAGACTAGTAATGGAACAATGTTGATCAGCCAGCCTTGTGTTGACCCACTCCTCCTCAGATGGGAATTAATTAACATATCAATAACCAAGCTGTCAATGTTACAGCGTTAGGCGTGGTTTGATATTCATAGGAAATAGAGTGGCTAAGAAGAAAACAGACAGGGTTGAGTAATTGATAGCGACGGTGTTCTCTAAAGTCTACACACGTCATTATTTATTAATTTATTAATCTATTTATCTATTTATTGCTTGTTTGCAGCGGAATGATATATAAGAACGTCTTCACTCCATCACAGACAAGAGAAGAGGAGATAGATGTCCTTGGGTTATTTGTTCTTGACCACTTCCTATTAGACAAAGGGAAAGCTGACACAATACATGATATGTGCAAAAGGTACGAAATCCTTACTCTGAAAGGTCCAGTCGTTGGTCGGCTTATATAACCATTCGCTAGCCCACCAAGGACTATGTCATAAATAGTAGTAAACAACGTCTGGATCTTTCAGCCTATGGAATCCCTTGTCTGTTTTCAGAATACAAATCGACGAAGACAACAAATAAACTATGATGTTTGTCTTTTATGAGAGAATTACCGGTGTATTCCTACAGGAAGGGTTGAAGGACAGCATTAGATATTTCGTAACCGACCAAGAACATTTTCTTGTAAACAGTTTAAATTGATAAAAGTATAAAATTTGTGCTATTAGTTTGATAAAAGTATAAAATTTGTGCTATTGATTTTAGTAGATGCAATTCAAAGCATTACCTGCTATTCAAACTACGTGACATGCTACTTTAAAAATAGAACTGTTACTAGTATACCAACTTTATCGTATCTCTCACACTATCTGCATTGTAAGTCGATATCTGTTGTCAAATTACGTATCCGCCTGTTAAATGCAAAAGTAATTCAAATACAGAATACAATTAAAAGAATCGCAATGTCAAAGTCATGATATATTTGGTTTGCTTTCTGTTATTACAGTATCATATAATATCATTTAATTATGAATGTTTTGTTTCGGGATTATTATCTTCTGTACCGAGTTACACGGAGTACTTGTATAGGAATGTACATCTTTCTATGGTCGACAACCCTGTAGGAATGATAGGCTTTTTATTTGTTGCTCAACAAGATGTCTCATGTCTCGAACACCAAGTACGTACGCTCTTTATAATACCCTCCTGAAATTCCCACCATCACGTTTAGTTTGGAATATTTGCATGACGCTACTGTCCACGCTGAGAAAAAAGTTTTCCGTAAATGTATACAATTCTGCTCAGAAACAAAGTTTGTTTGAGCGTCCTTAACTACTACTGACCAGCTTTCGTAGCATGGGACCCCAGGACGCGCGCGTGTGAATCAGACTGTCGAATTTTAACACAGTGTCATACTCATGTCGATAATTCAGCATGTCCTACATGTATCTATCCTTTTAACACATGGTCCGTTTCTTCGTTCTTTCTACAAAGTTAAATGATGTGTCTGCTATGTGTGTCTACCGTGGGCATACATTTAGAGTGAGTTGAATGTAATAGAACATCTTTTTTTCCCATTACGGCATCACTATGGTGATGGTATAACTCTTCATCTATTTCATTTTTGTATGATTTCATTACCACTGCAATGGTACATTATGATAATAAAATTGCCACTGGTGTTTTCTCCAAAGGCTTCGTACAGTCATGTTACATGACAAATCAATTATATCTTTGTGCATGCAAAGCGTTAATGCATGTATTTTCAAATCGGTCAGTTCAAAGTGCTTCTTGTAACTAGAGTGTCAAAGCGTCAATGCAACCGTTGCTGTATGTGTGTATTTTAGTGAATACATACTGGTATTCTACAAAAAATATGTTATTAATGATAACATTTACAAGATGGTTGTGTAATTTCAACGGAATTAATAACCAATTAGTTAATTACTTCTATACCCTGTAAAACTGTCGTGTCCGCAAGGTACCAACAGTAACCCCGATGTATACATGCCAAACAATAAATACACAAACTGTTGAACCATTTTTTCAAACTCGTGAGAGAGGAGTGACAATAAGCAACCGTTGAAAAAAATAAACAAATCGACAACAAGACTTGACTATTCATGAAATGTTATGTTTATTACAAAATGTCATACACATGCTACAACGACAAATGCAAACTGAATATAATAACCATATGATGTAAATACAATACGACACCAGGGATATCAACATATGCTTTTAAAACAAACCTATGTCCAGATCGTTATAGATATGATATAGCACAGTGTTCATAAATCATAACGACTATGTGACTTCGAGTTCCAAGGCAGGTATATATGAAAAAATAACAAATATTCGAATTTATTACTATAAAGCATAGCGCTTATTTTAAAAACATGACTGTAGATCTTAATAATTCTCCTTGTCAAATAATTGACAAGAATTCAAAAGGGAAAACGCTAATTATTAGCATGAAAGGTTATGAAATAATAGCCGTTGGTGACGTCATGATATATGTATATGAAGTTATGGATGATCAAAAGAAAGTTTATGGTATCATGGGTTATGTTATAAAGACTTAGCATAGATCCAATATGTATAATACATTATGTCAATATTGTTGTAAAACGTCCTGGTAAATGAGTTATTTTCTCAAAACATGTTATGAGTGAAAACTCCATTCATCATCTTTAGATAAAGTAACTTGGGATGTTCGCAGACAAAGCAGAGTTATACACATCAGTAAACATGTATAATAATGGTTGACGTCAATTCTGCAAAATATTGGAAGGAGAGAACTATTAGTTCATATGTCTCACTGAAGATGCTTTTTTTTCATTCTCGGGAAGTACTTCATTCAAATGACAACATAGCTGATTAGATTGCAACCATTGAATTCATTGCAATTAACACTAATTACATGTAACTTCCAAATTACCTTATACTTAAGGGCTAGCCATACTGCTTGCAGTCACGATGTTCACCATTCAGTCGTAAGACCAAATAATTAGATGTCATTCCCCAATATTTTTCGTCGTTCAGTCAAGGAATATAGGAGTGACCTAAGAGGCCTTTGTCACTACAAGTCGCTAGACGAGTAGTGACAACCGTTAGGTCACGAGTACAATGAAGAAAAATATCGGAGAATAACGTAATTATACCACCAAAAAATCCAGGAAAGTAATGGCTATGATATCGTCATGTTCTAAATGTACGCTGTTAGAGGATGTATGAAAGTAGAATATTGACAGTCAGTTTTACCCTGACCCGAATAAACAAACACAAGATTATAACATAGACTTGCAATTAATTTACTTTCCCAGTGTTAAAAATGAAATGGTGTTAGAAGTGGTTCAATTATTTGCTCTCCAAACTCATCGAACGAATACTGCTAATTAATCTAGCATTGTTATCAATCATCTTCATAATACACGAGCCAGTTTCAGAAATAATATCTTAAGTACCTATAGTATCGAGGATCAATCTCCAGATCTTTCATAGAAATACATTCGCCAAAGAAAACGATATTTCGAGAAGAAATACACAAGTGTCCACCAACCTTTCATGTATACTGTAATACGGAAATAGTGTGATCTTGTAGAGAATACTGAGTCAATTCTAAATGATAAACGCCCCGAAGACACTTAGGGGCTAATGCATCATGTGTTGTCTTCCAATACTCCTTTTAACATTTACGATCAGTTTACCCCTGTTATGTTGGTGTTACTTCCTTTTTGATCAGCTTACCTCCGTTGGTGTTACTTCCTTTTTGATTTGAACTTAGTCACGTCCTAATCGATATAGATATTAGTACATTTGACTGTTTACAACAAAGATCATGGTTATAATTGAATGTACCGACATTTTTCCCTTTGAAAACTCCGCTAAGTCACGGTAAAAAGCTTTGCCTATATCTAATAGTGCAACAATAATCTGTAAATGAAAATGATATTTATACAAAAAATAGCAAGTCTTGTGTTTATGTATACCTCAACAATGTGGTAGTTTGACGGATAAAACAAAAGTCATCATACACAATAAAATAACTTCGAAGTTATATGAAACTCGCGAAGGGACCCGTTTGTAGATGTATAAGCTCGTTGAAATTTGAAAATTTATACCACAAAAATAATGACATTCGAATTAAATAACGAATTCTTAGTCGCAGGTGGGGTATGAGTAAGTTGTTAATTACTGTTTCACATCCTGCTATTGAAGCGTAATTTTTACCAGTACAATGGCTTGTCGCTATTACCGGGAAGATGACGTTTAGCAACCAGATATGGTGTGGTAACTGTTAATAATACATATGAATATTTAGTATATTATGGCTCGATAACCAACACACCACGCATATGACAACAAGCATTTTAAAATAACCAAGACCAGTTAAACTCGTTCGAACAAGATATATGGGCTTTATACCCTGGTTATCCGACGTCACTCCAATGCACTTATGTTATTCGTTCTGCAATGCACGACATATGATTCAAAGTTTTTGAAGTCCCGATTAGTCTACCCAGTTTTCTTGAACTTTTTTACGCGGGTATAGTTATATCATTCTCAATCATATTTCTTCATTCAGCCGGAAAATAATCGTGACCTAAGGGGCTTTATTACTTCTTGTCTTCAGGACGCCTTAGGTCACTAGTAGTTGGAGGAAGGATATTGGAAAATAATATCTAATGGTAAAAGTTACATATATTATTACTCCAATTTGGACAGAAAGGTTATGGTTCAATTTACGCTCCATGTGCAAGTTGTAAGGAGACTATGATAGTTCTATTTGAATTCCTAAATAATCATGGAAATATATACAGCGACTAGTTATTTTAATGAATATTACTATTTGCATATTATTAATTCCACTGGGGCGTTTGTCAAATGATTGTAACAAAGTAGTTTTCTCAACCGTATCTCCACTATAGTGTTCCAACATAATAAATGTCTTTATAGGAATTGTAATTTCTTCATAGAAAACCCTGAGGGATGATTTATCTACCTGGTGTACTGTTGACAAACATTGTTTGAACGTCGTAGAAATGATGAGGTGCTAACCTGGGAAATAAACTCTGAGGTTAACGATGGCAGTGGAAAATCAATTCTGATGAAAGTTTAATCTATAAATGATATGTGTTTGCCCTGATAAATGAACAAGTACTGTAAAAAGCTGTTAATGTGGTAAAGTGTACATCATAGTTGTGAAGTGAGATGAAATGAGATGAAATGCCAGTGGGAGTTGAGATTTGAGATAATAGCCCCCCTTTGAAAAATGAAGACAATGATAATAATATGATAATATTGACAACCGAAATCAGTAGTGATGACAAGTGGTACTGACTGGGGAAATCAACCGTTCACGTTACTTTATTCAGTTTTTGCCAAAATAATCTTGTAGTATTTCTCGTCTTCTTCTTTGAAGCAACTTTATTACACGGTTCTCTGTGATTGAATTAATATGGTGTTCTCAGTGATTATCATCAAAATGCACTTTTAATTTACTGTTCTGTCGTACTGTGTTTTCTCATAAATGAAATCAATGGAAGATTGCACCATGGGAGTTAGTTATTCATACGATATGAATTCCGTCTTCTGAATAATATTTTTAAAAGTTGACATTCATTTGCAGATGGTTGAATCTAGAGTAGTCATCAGGCCTACAGTTAGTTGTAATAAATTAGCTGTCGAAAACTTTGTATAGGGAAGATGCATAGGAACATACTGTACACGTGAATTAGGTGTTGTAAACTTTGTATAGGGAAGATGCATAGGAACTTACTGTACATATGAATTAGCTGTCGTAAACTTTGTATAGGGAAGATGCATAGGAACTTACTGTACATGTGAATTAGCTGTCGTAAACTTTGTATAGGGAAGATGCATAGGAACTTACTGTACATATGAATTAGCTGTCGTAAACTTTGTATAGGGAAGATGCATAGGAACTTACTGTACATGTGATTGTGATATTTAACACTTGGCAACATTTTCCGTATCCCGTAATTTACTCTGAGGATCCGGATGTGAACAAATTTAATTGCTCTTCACTCGATTATTACTATATTATATGTTTCGAATGAAATCAATTTCGAGACATCCAAAACTCCAAAAAGAAAACGCAATAACGATAGTACATGTTATACAGCATGCACTAGCTGTAACCGGGCTTTATTTTTGAAAATAGTTTGTAAGATACAGTAACTTACTCGTAGTGTCATACACCCTGAATAGTATCACTTGTGGGTGAACGTATTTTTTGTGGGTGCATACATTATAAGTCAAATCAAATCAAATCAAGTTTATTTTGGGTCCGCACCCAAAAAAAGAGCTAAGAATAATTATAAGGTTTTTTTCCTATAATTAACAATTAATCAAGGACGCCAGGGTTATCTAACCGTATATACCACAAACAGGATAGTTTGAATATGAATTTAGAGTGACGAACGTACTATCGAAATATTCTATGGGTGTTTTTCCAAAATCATATATAACTCATTGCATTAGATGATATAAATGCTCAACCTTCACATCTTTGCAATGTGTTCTTAATTATTCAATCTAGCTTTTTTTTTCTTTTTATACGGGGTTGGGGGGTTGGGGTTGGGGGCATTTTCTATAGTTGTCGTTTAGCTTAGATTCAGATCCATTGTCTTCTCGGCTACTGGCTGATTTGTATCATAAATATTAAACAACATAAATTGTATATCTAAGTTATTCAATATCTTTATCATAATTTCGTATTAAAATAGAGTCAGTTCTAGTCTTCGTTCAAAGTTATTTAAAATGGAAAATCTTACAACAGAATAAAAATGTCGAAATGTACTTATTCTAGTATATCTCTTCTAATTCTTGTTGTTTTGCTTCCATAAAACAATTCTCAGTTATTGTCCTTTGGATGAGATTCAGATCCACAAGCGAAAGCCGAAATAACAATTTCGTAATTTTTACTGTAGTTAATAGTATTTATGAAACTACGGAGCTATAATTGTACCTACCAAGTTGACCCACATATATTGACAGGTAGTGACATCATAGTTATTAGTTGACACAGTGAAGATGTTATGTCGATTGCGATATCTTTGTCAGGTGTTAAGTAGAAGTTAAGGCTTGTATCAATTACAACTGAAGAACCAGAGGCGTTATATTTATCTGAATAGAGTTAAATGAAAAATACCGTAAAATGGTATGCTTTGAATCAGAGTTATTTGGGGGTAGAACAGCTGTGTTCGATTATTCAACGTTGATCGAAGAGGCTTACGAAGTATTAAAAAATATGAAGGAATATTGTCAGCTCTTTTTTACATCGATATCTTTATTTTCAGAAAAAAAATGTATTGTTAGCTTTCGTGTTATGCATAATATCAATGTATTGTTTAATTTGTAACGGGTAGAGTAGTTGATTCTAAATAATCGAAGCTTTTCCGGGTTTTCCGGAATACTTCAAAAAGGAATAAACAAACATATCTTTGTGTCTATGTAGCTGATTGATTGATAGTCAGTGACTGCATAGCCATTATAGCTGTTTGCTAATTAACGTGAAACATTCAGTGTGGACATCACTTTGTTATTCTGGTACACAATAAGTTAAGGGGTACAAGCTGAGTTGATATGTTTTTGGGATATACTTTTTACTGCATATTAAAGGTACTCACAGTATTCTACTTACTGATGTAATACTTAACTACCACTTGCAACTGACTGAACTCAAACCTGGTAGTAGGATATGATTGTAAGAGATCTGATGACGTAATTTATTATACGTATCAAAAAAAGTACAGGAACTCCCTGACTTGATATGAAAACATACTCAGTAGAGTTACACAATGGTGTTTTGGTGTAATGTACTGACATTTCGAACAGCTGTTTGCAATTGATTTAAACGTGTCAATGTCGATTGGTTGAATGTCTACAGCGAGAAGAACGAGTATTGAACGCCAATGCATGTACAGGACCTTTATAACGAGTTGGACTATTAACAAATCGCTGTATGCGATATCACCCGAACCCGAGGTGAATTATAGCGTCGTTTCACATCTAAGGGCTTGATCGCTAATATAATGATATATGATAGGTGTGCGGCAAGGTGTCTTTGTATCACCTTACACCGGTGAAATATTTCCCCAGAGACTACATGACAAACATTGTGTTGATCAGGTACACATAATATTAATTCGCCTTATGCCTTGCAAACTGGCATTAGCTGCAACTAGGATAATTTTTTCATCAAGTAACGAGATGTCACATGATTCACTAAATATTTGTCAGGCATTTAAAAAAGACATTGAATTTGTCAATATTATCCGCAGATGGTGTAGTGACAAGTTTAAATCTTGAACTAAAGCTCGGTTTTGAACCCGTTGCAATGTACTAACACTGTACTAGTTTGTAATTGTGGTATTGTTTCTCGATAAGACAACCCCAATATATTCACTACAAATTGTTAAAATATTCAATAATTAGTTATTCTGCATGCTATTCGGTGGTCGATGTTATCCACAAATAATGCAGCAATAGATCTAGATTGAAATCGTTTGAAATCGTGATTGCTGTCGAAGGCGCTGATAATAAAGTTACAACATCCCTGTCTGTTTGTTTGTTTGTCTGTCTGTCTGTCTGTCTGTCTGTCTGTCTGTCTGTCTGTCTGTCTGTCTGTCTGTCTGTCTGTCTGTCTGTGTCCGTCCGTCCGTCCGTCTGAGTGAGTGAGTGAGTGAGTGAGTGAGTGAGTGAGTGAGTGAGTGAGTGAGTGAGTGAGTGAGTGAGTGAGTGAGTGAGTGTGTGTGTGTGTGTGTGTGTGTGTGTGTGTGTCTGTTTGTCTGTTTGTATAGTCTGTTGATTGGTCTATAATCCACTGAGGCAGTCTTCCTTTTTTCTTTTAAATGAGTTAGATTAGGATTAGGATTGCAATTTAAGGTAGTTACATAAAACAACACGAAATGACAACCCTGTCAGTTGGATTTCATACTCCCTCATTGTTCGAAATTTTGAAAACTTATAGGATGATGTGTAACATGGTGGGCCATGCGTGATGTAACTTGTCCGAGATCGGTAAGTATACAGATAAACTTTGAGTGATACTTTTCATTGTTGTCACAGTCATAATATGCGAAGGAAATAAATCAATAAATTCGATGTGTGTATATTGTGTTAATCTGATCTAAGCCTCTGTAGATAGAAGTGTGTAAAGATTACGTATTCAGAGATGTTAGTCGAAGGGGTACTTTGTCTCTCTTAGATCACCGTCGTTAGTTTGGTTGAGATACAAAAGGATTGTTCGTGTCATTACGGGGAGCAAATGTAATGCACATACCACACCTTTATTTAAAAAGCTCAGTATTCTTGGTACATGCAAACAGTTTGACTATAACTATCAGATCAGAATTTTTGTTCATGATGTACTTACTACACGATAAACTTCCACCACACTTCAAAGACTACTTTTCGAATATCGAACATTGTCATGATACTAGGCGGAAATTGAGAGGAGACCTCCATGTACCAAAATACAAGAGTAATTTTGGTCAGTCTTCTGTCAAGTTCACTGGTTCACAGATATGGAACGACATTCCAGATACAATTCGCAATCATCCAAGCAGACACAAATTCAAGAAAGATTACAAGGAATTTCTTGTTGTAAATATGAAATTTTTTCGCGCATTTTCATTTTCATTTTTCATGTACAGTAAGTAGTTTGTGAGTTTTTGCAGCAGTCACCTGATCTTTTTTTTATTGTAATATTTATACTAGTGTATGAGTTTTGAGTGGCTAGACTAGATTAGTTATAGAAACTGTTTTCTAGCCTCTCGCCCGCTCTGATACAGTTATGCACACATTGTGTATTATATGCTTTCAATTGTTATGTATTATTTTTTTGTGATGGGTAAATAAATTACATTTACAATTACAATTACAAATGTAATGGATGACTGTACGTACAATCTACAAGTGTCCTTTGCAGCAGTTGTTTGTTTTCTCCGGTGTCTACTCAGCCACGAAAGGTGATAAAAGTTCATAATGGAATGATATGTTTACAATGATGATATCAAACACACAGTTCGACCTTATGTATACTTAAGCAAAGTGATAGTAAGGAGAAGGCAAGATGTTCATTCATGCAAATACTATGTGTATTCCCAATGATATACACATTATTCTTTCCCCAGGAAAAGCAAGCACCATCAATTGTGCAAGAACACTCATACGACTAAATTGATTTTTTCCCTCGATCGATTTTGTCATTGTTAGCATATGTATTCTGAAAAAAACGTTGTTATTATTATTGCAGGTTAACAGTTAATAAACGGTTTTCTATTGTCGCAGGTCGTTTGTGATTTGCCTCTATATTTATGCGTGTAACAAACCGACTTATTGGGATGAATGGAGAATACTTGAGATAAAAAATCCTAGGAAGTTTTACTGCTTAACCATAGGAAATTGTTTATACTTTACTTTGTTCATCTCGGACTGTGCCATAAAGAGGCCCATCTTTCGACGACACTCAGATGGTGCCGTACAGAGGCTTGTTTTACAACGATACTCGGATTGTGCCGTAAAGAGACTCGTTTTACGACGATACTCGGATTGTGCCATAAAGAGGCCCGTCTTTCGACAATACTCGGATGGTGCCGTAAAGAGGCCTGTCTTTCGACAATACTCGGATGGTGCCGTAAAGAGGCCTGTCTTTCGACAATACTCGGATAGACACATACAAGCAAACATAGAATATTATGTTGCAACTGGGTGTACAGACTATGTTTACTATTTCTTTAGCCTTTATGGCCTCAACACATCCAGACTTACACATCTGCATAAGACATACAAAATTAATTTAAATTTATTCGTCAACTTTCAATTCATGTTTGTTCATTATGATTAATGGTGACATGCTAACAGACATAACATATTGGTGTAGTAATAAATCTCAAAGTATATTAACAATATTTTATTTATTCATGCAAAGAAATAATATGAAATACGTCTCTCTTTTTTATTTTACAAATACGTTCATATAGTCTGATATCTTGAAGTTAATTCATGGACTGAGTTAACGAAGATCATACAGTAATTGCTCAATTCACATATCATATTAATTTTGTCATTCCTATATTTATATCAACACCTAATTCTTACAAAAAATTATTATATGACAACGAAAAACGCCAGTCACATTTCAGCATGTTGCATTTTATCCACCTCTTAATCTCTCTACCCAAGTCTTACAAGATAATAACTTGACCTTGAAAGTAATTGCTATAGCAGAGGTGACAACCCTGAAATGATATGTCAATTAAAAGATGGCTCATGGGACTAGTTAGGAGGATATAAATTATAATATACTTGTGGAATAAACACCTGTTAGTCTGAGGCGGAGCAGAGGCATACCTCTTTTACAAACACTTTACCGACGAACGTCTAAGTGTGACAGCACAGGTGTTTACGGGCTGTGGCATTGTAACAATTTAACAAGGCTGCAGACAGTGTCACTGCATTGGTTAACAAAATAGCGAACATTTTCATTGATGGTTAACGAGTTTCATTATTTTGTAAACTGTCCCGTTAAAGGGTAAGTGTTCTCGTAAATGAATTATGAGAACGTTGAAATGTTGGGAATGAGATGTGGAGTATGACCTGACTTACACTATGGAGGCAATTCACCTTCAAACACTTGCAATGCTTTGAGAGTTTAATGAACAATTAAATATCTCAGTGTACTTTGAAGTAATTTACAGTATATGATCGAACAGAAAGCGCTTTGATGTATAGGCTGGCCTTTAATTAATGAAAGTATGCAGCATGATGTATGCAGGTGTTCAGGTGGGCAGGACTACTAATTTCTTAACTGCTAATTAAATATCAGTATGTGCGTACACTTATTTGATAGTTGACTACACCAGACTTGAATTGTGCAGGTTCTGCTGTAGAAATTACCAGTATTTTCATACATTTCCGAGTAAATATCATCTCCCTTGTCCCTCCTTGTCATTGAATACGCTGTCCATATCTTTGGTGATGTTAACACCCCACTGCCCCTCCTTGACAAAGCTATTATCAATATCACTGAATACGCTGTCCATGTCTTTGGTGATGTTAGGGAGCCTTCAGTATTTACAAGGGGGGGGGGGCGGAGGAATTGGGGGTGGGTCACATTTTACAAACCTGTTCTTGGGGGAGGGTCATATTTTGCATTACAATATTTGGGGGAGGGTCACATTTTAAAATCCGTAGTTTTGCGACCAAATTGAAGATTCAATCATTGTCAATTTGTTTTGTGTGTTTTGAGATGTAAAAGGGAGATGAGCACTCAACATTTATTTTTACGAGTACTTTACATGACAAAATACAACAATAAAAATACATACATTGTAAAAAAATTGTTTAATAAAACAATGCATTTTGTTGGGTGTACCATCTCATCTTGTCACTCACGCTGTCCGTGAATATTGTTGTTAAAATATGATGGTGATGGTAGCAGTGATGATGATGATGATGATGATGATGATGATGATGATTTAGTTTTGAATGTCATAGAGAACACGGACAGTGACACATGTACTGACTCAAGTAGTACCAGTGAGTCAGGGATCTTTTACAAGTGATCAGGTCAGACAAAGTATGCACAACATGGAAAGCACGTTTTAGATACTAACTAGATTGTGTATGATTATAAGAGAAAGGTAACTAGCCTGTCTGTTACCGTTTGTCACTTTATATGTACAAATATTGCTTTCTAATACAGAGTCAAAATCATTTAATTTGTATGTATATGTTACACCCAATCCGCGAAACTGCCCAATTCATGAAATGTGCATGTAACTTTGCCCAGTCCATGGAATGGTCAACCTTATGCAAATGTGTCATGTGAGTATATATTACGATTTAAAAGGGACGAAATTAAACTTTGGGGGCAATAGTTTTGAACTGAGGTGTTGATTATCGAACTTTATTAAAAACACAAACTACACTGAATTATAATAAAATAAGAATTATGAAGTGATGAGTTTGTAAATACATGATAATAAAGTTGTTTGATTCTTATTCTATATTGTGTGTGTCCTATAAAAGATGCTCATTTCATGTACTGGGCAATTTCACAGATTGGGTGTAACATATACATATAATGGAAATTGATTAACATTCAGTATATGCAATTGTCATGGGGAGGGTCATGTTTTACAAAATGGGACAAAGGGGAATGTCACTTTTTACAAATGGAGAATGGAGGGAGGGTCATGTTTTACTTAACAGACCATGTGTGATTTCCTCCGGCCTTCACCCCTCCCTTATCACCGGTCATCCCACTGTCCCTCCTTGACAAAGCTATTATCAATGTCATTGAATACGCTGTCCATATCTTTGGTGATGTTGTACTGTGTCAAACTAAACCGAAGTCGGATCTTCTCAAAAATGCTAATAGCAATTAATTACTGAGAAATTAACACATTATCTCCCTTAATTGAGATCATCTCAGCTACATTTCATAAAAGACATACAGCACTCATACATACATCTACTCAATGCATACACAGCTGGTCAATTACAATGTATTTGTATTTCCCAATCATGTATTTTGAAATCATTTCTTGAGGTGAAATGTTTCAATATTCCACGTTCTTTTATTTTACCTTGGTATTGTAATAACTAGCCGCCTACAGTTACAATTTAGATCGAGATGAACTGTCAGCATATACTAATACTTTTTTACAAGATGTCAATGAGACCAAAAAAGGTCCTAGTAAGGGAAAGTGTACTTGCCCTGTAGTTGACCTTTATAGTATTCAAATTACAAGTCCTATTCTCTTTAGTTAATGGCGATGTACATGAAATGGTATTAAGATGCACCATATACTATCCCTGGACATCACTGATAAATGAAGTGGTTATGTTGTAACATTGTTTCTTAAGAACAGAAAGATACTTGGTCTATGAAAGAATATTGGTTATATTGCGTTCAAATTAAACATTATATTTTTATACTCATTTCAATATAAAAGGTACAGATATTTTATCTTTCGTGATGAATGGTCACAAATGAATAGATAATAAATAGATACTTCATTTATTGATTGATTTTCTAAATGGCACGCCACAAAGACATTCTGCTAATTTCTAGCGATTTTCATTAATTTAGTGTCCTTTATTCGCTTTTAAAGAATAGATTGGTTGGTTGTTAAAAGCATATTAAGTGGAGTTGAACTAACAATTCCAATCAAACAATGGAGGATTTAATTGAATTGTTTTTCTCGTTGAAGATTGAAAACGCCAAGGATGATTGTTCTTGCAAATAATTAAACCACTTATGATAATTACAAATGTGTTATTAATGAAAACTATTACAAATCAGTGACCCCCCATTGCCGTACATGTACGCTAAGTGTACTCTTTTCCATTGTCTTCTGACATATATCATCATCCTCATCCTCATCATCCTCATCATCATCATCATCCTCATCATCATCATCATCACCATCATCATCATCATCATCATCATCATCATCATCATCATCATCATCATCATCATCATCATCATCATCATCATCATCCTCATCCTCATCCTCATCATCCTCATCATCATCATCATCATCATCATCATCATCATCATCATCATCATCATCATCATCATCATCATCTATGCCAGCAGAACTACTCAAATTCACAGTCATTCCACCCTCAATTTCAATGTAAAGTAGAAATGTTTATTCTTGTTCTGTTTGCATTATTCGTACACTCTGGATACATGTACTTGTAAAATAACTTTGGACGAGTACTTCAGAATTAAATGAATTTGCACTATAGGGTTTGGTGCTGTATCCAAAACCACTAAATTTCCGTTTTGGGCCACCAAATTCAATTTTCACTGTTCCGTGCTCAGATAAGTACTCAGATCAATGTTGACGAAGTGATATCAAATGAACTTCATTTCACACTTTGATGTCTGGTTGTCTAATTTGTTTCATGTGTCTCGGCGTTGTAAACACGTTGGTTGCTCATGGCAACGGCAAGGTAGTCGAGAAACTAAAATAATTATTACATATTCATTTGGCGTCTTTAGACAAGAAAATCATGATCAGACAGACAGACAGACAGACAGACAGACATGAAAATATAACACACCGTTCAAATCCACATGCATGGGATTCAAGTATAGCTCCAAAATATCTCACATTAAACCCTGGATGAGATTAAACAGCATATAAAATGATTTCTTCAACACAACATACAACGGATTTCAATTCAGTAACACAATCACCCAAGATAGCAACAACGTCTTTTCTTGTTGTTTGAACCGCGTTCATGTAAACATTTGATCAGCGGTAAAAATCCAAGTGCACAACTAGAATTTGATGATGATGATGATGATAAATAAATAAATACAATGTATACAATTTGTCTACTGTACTGCACACGGTTTCATTCACACCGATCATTCTATAGCTTTTATAAATCAAATCACACTCATGTAATTCTACACTTGTATTTTATTTAACACGAAATACCTTTGAACGGTGAAATCTGAAAACTCAATTTTGTCAGCATACAGAGAATGGCGACTACTATATTGCATTCATGGCTGTACTGGTGTAAATTGAATTAAGTATAAAATGAGTTTACTTCCCGTTATGTTCAGTCTAGGGTGGAAATCACGATATTAATAGCATATATGTACGAACACTAAAATACATATAATTAATTTTGGTAAGGAGGAAAAATAAAGTTGAGTCGTATCTAAATTCGATCCAACCCGTACCCAGAGAAATATTTATTGGATTCTTTTAGGACGACATAAAAAGACTTTTTAGTGGTCCATGTTGATTTAGCGGTTTTGAAAAAGCATTAATTTATCGTACTAAAGTACCGCCCAAGCTTGATATCGCATTTAAAACTTTTCAATCGATCATCAATACAGAAACTAGTAACTTAACTGCAGCATCTGTTGTGGGCAAGCACAAGAAATGTCCTGTTGATATCCTGATTGAAAACAACCCAACATGTTATCAAATAAAAAATCCAAGTACTACCAACGAACCATGTGTTACCTCACAACCACCAAACGATGACGTCGCTACTGCAGTGAACATCACGGCCACAACTCTACCGTTGGAAAAAACTCGGCAACACCAATATACCAGCCACCCAGTGTTTTTCAGCCTTATACTGTATGTATCCGTACTATCTATACCAGTACCCGTAGTATACATCGCCAAATATTGCCCAGTGGTACCAGACACCTGCTACTCATTCACAAACGCATGCTGTAAGTGGCAATACAGACCGTCCCTCATTACCTGCAAGTCCACCCCGGAAACAGCCTCCACCACCACCATTACCTGCTTCTCCGGAACGGTACAATGAAGGACACAAACATTTATTGCTAATCTGACAATAAACTCTTTCAATTTCCGTTGTTAGCATGTTCCGTTTAATACGTCATTTGTCAAGACTCGAAGAGATTGCGCTAAGGTTCAGGCGCCATTTTTGGATGTTTACACTGTTTTGCAAACATATTGGACGTTCGACTACCATGTCTAAAGTTTTAGGGGTTATTGTTAATAAAATTTTAATACTCTTGTAACAAATTTGAATGTGTGATTCCTATAATAAGTGGAGTCTATTAAAATTATGCTTGGGCTAATAATTTTTATTCGCAGCCATGTCCACATCCAACAACCAACCACATCGAAAAGTCTAGTTTGAGTAGTAGAATGACACAAGTGTTCTGATTTCTAAAAGCCGAATTCAATGTTTATGATGAAACCATGTACAGTAGACAAGCTGTATTTATTTATTTATTTATTTATTTATTTATTTATTTATTTATTTATTTATTTATTTATTTATTTATTTATTTATTTATTTATTTATTTATTTATTTATCATCATCATCATCATCAAATTCTAGTTGTGCACTTTGATTTTTACCCACTGATCCAATGTTTACGTGAACGCGGTTCAAACAACAAGAGAAGATGTTGTTGCTATTTTGGGTTACTAAATCGAAATATGTTGTATCATATCAAAGCACTCATGTATTAACTGGTAAGTGTTGCGTGTGAGTAGGTACCGTTACTCTACATATCTCGTACATCGTGTGGGTCATTAGTACCATGCATTCTTTCAGCATCACGTAATTGTGGGCACTAAACATGTTAAAGGAGCCACAGTGCACAAAGGACACACTTTAACATAGCAAAGATTGGCCTAGTCGATGAGTACTATTCAAATATATTTGTAAGCGCACGGATCTGTGAAGACGTTCAAATATTTGAAGTTTTCATTTTCCGTTCATTTCAAGCATGAAAATATCGTTGCAATTATATGTTAGTACCCGAGGGAATATGTGCTACGCTTGAACGCCTTAATAACAAGTTTCAACTTCTAGCTGACAAGGTCAAGGTTAACGCTATTCGCAGTTTAATATTGAAGATTAAATTAGAAAAAGAATGTTAAAAATGGAGTTTTACAATAAAATGGTTTTATGTAGTTCTATTTGAAAAATTAGGGTGACATGCACACTTACAGAGGAAGACGTAAGAACACACAGTCACACACATTTGTCATTGGTGTCTGTCAAGTCTGAGTAAATACTATCAAACCAGTGTGTCTATAGAATTCCACCTAAGCGGAACGATGTTTTTTTATGTCTTTTGTTAAAAATATATAGTATAAAAATGGTACGTTTTATCTCCTTGTGACACAGTAATCAGCATCTTTGTCACGGAAGATTAACAACAAAGACAAAACTGTCTATTTGTGTTCACAGTGTGAGATAAAATGTAACATTTCATATGTATGCACGTTATCAGTGGTGCCTGTATTTTGTTTGTCTAATTCCGAATCGTTGTGTCTGAGATCTCAGTGGTCTGAGGTGAGATATAAAAAAACAACCATGTTGCCGCCTAATTGAAACTCTGTCGTCTTTCTAGTTATATGTATTTGTAACTCTGTAGTCTTTCTAGTCATATATATATTTGTAACTCTGTTGTCTTTCTAGTTATATATATTTGTAACTCTGTAGTCTTTCTAGTTATATGTATTTGTAACTCTGTAGTCTTTCTAGTTATATGTATTTGTAACTCTGTCGTCTTTCTAGTTATATGTATTTGTAACTCTGTAGTCTTTCTAGTTATATGTATTTGTAACTCTGTCGTCTTTCTAGTCATATATATTTGTAACTCTGTAGTCTTTCTAGTTATATATATTTGTAACTCTGTAGTCTTTCTAGTTATATGTATTTGTAACTCTGTAGTCTTTCTAGTTATATGTATTTGTAACTCTGTAGTCTTTCTAGTCATATATATTTGTAACTCTGTAGTCTTTCTAGTTATATATATTTGTAACTCTGTCGTCTTTCTAGTCATATGTATTTGTAACTCTGTAGTCTTTCTAGTTATATGTATTTGTAACTCTGTAGTCTTTCTAGTCATATGTATTTGTAACTCTGTAGTCTTTCTAGTTATATGTATTTGTAACTCTGTAGTCTTTCTAGTTATATGTATTTGTAACTCTGTAGTCTTTCTAGTCATATATATTTGTAACTCTGTAGTCTTTCTAGTTATATATATTTGTAACTCTGTCGTCTTTCTAGTCATATGTATTTGTAACTCTGTAGTCTTTCTAGTTATATGTATTTGTAACTCTGTCGTCTTTCTAGTCATATGTATTTGTAACTCTGTAGTCTTTCTAGTCATATATATTTGTGAAATAATGGAAACTATATATGTTTTATATTTCTTCTGGCTTCAGACCTTTTTTCGTTGATACATATTACAGTTCACCTTATCTACCTGTAGGGAATGATAGATAAAATATAATTGGACAAAGCAAATGATATTATACTAAACTTCTCATTACACAATAATTGTCTTGTTTTACCTCTAAGGAATACTTCGATGGGGATGTATTAATGGGTAATTATGACATTACATAATAAAACTTAATCGATACATACATTGGGTAGATTAAAGGATTCTAATGATACAAAGTCGAGTTATGTATATTCTACTGCAAAAAGTGACAGCGCCCTCGATGTGGTCAGTTGATGGAATTCGTTTCCTTTGTTTATATTTTTAAGTATTAAAAATCATAATTTCCGTTTTTTCTTACCATAATTGAATAATACTATGTATTTGAAGGACTTTCGTTGAGAAACCTATTTTCTTTTTTTGATAGCAGCTAACCTTAGCGAATACTTCTGTTGTTTCAGGCCACCTTGGGCATGTGCCTGTCATATAATGATATTGTCTACTATACGGCCAACATTGACTGGACGTAATTGGTTACTCTGAAGGAGGGTGTAGGCTGGTGACACTTTAATCTGGATATCTTAACTATGTAATGATCAAGTATGGATTACATTGTATTTCACTGGTGTTGTTTACATATTTCAACATAGAGGGCGCCCATTCAAAAAACACAAAACAATAAGGGGGGGGGGGGTAAAAGGGAGTTATTGCTTATGGCTTATGCACTGTGGAGTTGCAGAAGGGTTGGACGCAATTTGATACGGAATATTCCTGAATATGGCTGTTGGAAATTTTCATATACTGAAGAATGTAAAAAGTAATGATCAAATGTCGTAAACTATTGACCATGACTGTAATCTCAAATACTTTCACTATGTGGAATTTGAATATCTCTATTTACCCCAAAGGACTGATCTATAACTGTAATGATACACATGTTGTCTGTATTATCTGGCATACCTTATCGTGTAGCTGAATTATCTTTCCATTGGATGGCAAAATCTAAAGTACGTGGACTGAAACAGAAAATCGCTTGGTACAAAAACTGGAATGGAGGGACAAATACAATACACGTTGAATAACTAGAATAAGTTTAATAAGTGGTGTTGCCCTTTATAGTGTGTTCTTTTGACAATACAAAAAATAGCACTTGCAGGTTAAATCCGATAACACAGCGCCTCCAGTGTTGACAACATTTGATAATACTATCCTTCATTCTGACGCCGACATCTTAACATCGACAATACCACTACCATAGGGTGTCCTAATTTACTGTACATGATTGCAATATGTATTACCTGGTACAAGAACTACTACATTTGAAATCATTTTTTTTTTATAGATAACGGATTTTTTGACATTAGTAGTCGATATCTTGACTTTTAAGAAAAAGAAACCCCAGAAAACCCCCAGAAAACAAACACACAAAACAAACAAACAAACAAACTAACAAACAGACAGACAGACAGACAGACAGACAGACAGATGGACGGACGGACGGACGGACAGACAGACAGACAGACAGACAGACAGACAGACAAACAGAGCTCCACATTTCTTGTAAAGAACTAAGTATGTATATTATTAAGTGGATACTTATTTCGGAAGTGTTAGGACAACATCAACACATTTGATTGTTTGTATAGTTATTTTCATTGGATAAATCTTGAATGGATCTCAACTTTACAACCACGTGAATTCACAGTCCATAATTGTCAAATTATCGAACGTTAGTACAAGTTTGGACTCACCACGATAGAGCAGGTCCACAGTAGCTAGCAATGTGAACTGAACAGAACCGAATGATATCTTTTGAAAATGTGTCAACTTACTATTGCCACAGTACAGTTAGTAGTATTGTTTGCTAGTGACTTGATAAAACGATTGACTTTGATGCATCGATGCAATGTGACCTTTGACCTAACACACGGCGTATGTTTTATCTGTTCCCTAGCCATCCAAATATGCTGTATACCATGCTACGATCTAATTCCGTTGTAATTTTGTGAAGTTCACTCACTGACAAAGTGAGAAAACTCCGTTGATATGTTATAAAGTCTACTCGATGACAACATGAAAAAAGGATTTTACTTGTAATAATGTAATTAATTTCATTGAATATTTTGATAGCTAATCTCATTGGGTTTTGCGCGATGAACGACAATGACATGCAATCTGAAATATCACTCATACCTTATAATGTCCCTACTAACTTCATTCAATCGATCGATCGTATATAGTGTGCTTCTCCACTGGTTATGGTCTGACGCAACGTCTGCATATATATATACACATGTGTCTGTGCGTGCGTGCGCGCACGCATTGTATGTATGTATGTATGTATGTATGTATGTATGTATGTATGTATGTATGTATGTATGTATGTATGTATGTATGTATGTATGTATGTGTCTGTCTGTCTGTCTGTCTGTCTGTCTGTCTGTCTGTCTGTCTGTGTGTGTGTGTGTGTGTGGGGGGGGGGTGTTCGCGCAAGAGAGAGCTTGCATGCGTCCCTGTGTGTGCATGTGTATATGCCCCAGTGACAACTGGACCGACGTAATTACTTACCACTCTGTCTTTGCATGTTGTTAATGAGACACAATAATCCACAAGATTCACCATGACGATGTTGGCAGTTTTATTACATTGTAATACAGATAGATAACATCTGACTGCATTATAATAGGAAAAATCATGTAGACAATGCTAAGGCCTAAAACAATTGTTTGGTACCAGTTATCCGACTCCATCTAGTTTTTTACGTATTCGAGAGAAAATAATAAAAAAATCGCGAAAATCGTGTGAAGTCTCGCAAGAAATAGTGGATGCGGAAACTGACATCAACTGAAAAAGACAATGTAAAACTGTTCTTCCAATCTGTAATGGCTGTACATCTGATGGGAAGAAACCAATAACACGGAGACCATATGGAAAACAACAGAAAACATAACTACCTGAACTAGACACTCACATGTGACAAAAAAATATTTCAAATAATAAAATAAAAGATCTACCTACCCCATCTATTTTAAAATTGAATGTAATCGGAACTACACATTATGTTTTACGCCTAAGCATTTATCCTCTAGTCTGCATACCTAATAGTTACTACCGCTTCAGTTTCCACACTCTCTATGCATACTTGGTATAAAAAATGTCCGCAAATAAAAATAAATAAAAATAAAACTGGCTCCATACGACAATATATACTATAATATTTTCAGGTAGATAGCTAATTGAGAATTACACATATACCTTGAGATATGTACTAATTACATTCAATTCGGTCTAATTTAGTTACCGTCAATAAAGGTTAACGCAGGTATCACCGTTGTACTAAATTTGCATTTTGTTTTGACAACCTTCATGATGAATAAATTACCAAACTTGATCCTCCTATCCTCCTAGATTTTACTTTTTAAATGTATTTTATCTTCTTATTCAAAATAATTAACATCGCACTCGCTAAAACACCTTTATATAAACTACTTTACGCATGCTAACATACCAGCAGTCATGTTGTAGACAAAGAGATTTTTCTCATAAAACTTAACGTTTGCCGACGCTAACGACGTAGACTTCATGATGAGGGTATTGTTTGTATGATGTGACGTAAGCAGGGTTGTCGTGAACATTCGTCGCTGTTTTCCCCTTGTTTGCTTCTTCCACTTTGGCGTCCATTGAGGCCGTCCCTGATTTGCTTCGTTTCCTACACGTGCAGATGAGGCAGAGTATCAAGATAAGAAGACATGCGCTACTGATTATTATCGCCAATTTTACTTCCGTGGATAATTCTGAAATGAAAAAATCACAGCAAGCTCTAAACTAATAAAACGGTAAACAAAGTGATTCTGCCGACCATGGAACTTTGATTGCCATAGTGAGCATAGGCGTTGACATATTGTATTTCATTTTCAATTCGTTTGAAATTTCTTACACAAAGGCTTTAGCTTATATTATGTTGTTACTAGTGAAATACCAAATCCTCTAAGGCATATAAAAACGTTCAGCGGTCAAAAGCAGTTCCTGTATTACTGATCAGTACGCGGTTTATTGCTCCGGATCGGATCGGAGCGAGGCGACGACCTTAGTACAAAACGTAGCAAAAAAAGGCACAAACGACTGTCGACATTCTAGCTGGAAAAGGCAACTTGCCGATTCCAAGCCGTTTAACAACCGTTACTTCACAGACGAACAATATGTGACCATATTCCTCCAATTTACTTGGCAAGAACACGGGATATTTATTCAATAAAAAAAATTATTGGGCTAGAGTATATTATTGGAAATTGTGTGATCCATAGGGTGGTATGGAATTGATGACAAATACTTACTATCGCAGAGCGATTCTCTCTCATCTTCCCCGCCTGAACCACAGTTGATATTACCATCACATTGCAAGGCAGTATCGATACAGCGACCAGATTCAGAACAGTGGAACTCGTTACCACCATCACATGTACCTGTACGGAACAACCATTATTTATTGATTCTTTATTGTTTTGTCATTCACTCCTTGTATAATTTTCTTTATTTTGTTTTATTCGGTAGTAATTTATCAATGCGTACAATACAAAATGCGAGGAGCTGGTCAATAAGCTTAATAATAATTACATATATAATTTTGTAATCGCACTTTGTTATTCCGACAAGACATTCAGTCACCATGGGATATGTTATCATTCCACTGAAAAATATAAATCAATCACATGACTGTCGTTATTAATCTGTCTCATCTCTTTAAAAAAATATAAAACCCAGGACAACTATATACAGTGGTGTGATATAGTCTGGTACAGTGGTGTGATATAGTCTGGTACATTGGTGTGATATAGTCTGGTACAGTGGTGTGATATAGTCTGGTACAGTGGTCTGATATAGTCTGGTACAGTGGTGTGATATAGTCTGGTACAATGGTCTGATATAGTCTGGTACAGTGGTGTGATATAGTCTGGTACAGTGGTGTGATATAGTCTGGTACAGTGGTCTGATATAGTCTGGTACAGTGGTGTGATATAGTCTGGTACAGTGGTGTGATATAGTCTGGTACAGTGGTCTGATATAGTCTGGTACAGTGGTCTGATATAGTCTGGTACAGTGGTCTGATATAGTCTAGTACAGTGGTGTGATGTAGTATGGTACACTGGTGTGATATAGTCTGGTACAGTGGTCTGATATAGTCTGGTACAGTGGTCTGATATAGTCTGGTACAGTGGTCTGATATAGTCTGGTACAGTGGTCTGATATAGTCTGGTACAGTGGTCTGATATAGTCTAGTACAGTGGTCTGATATAGTCTGGTACAGTGGTCTGATATAGTCTGGTACAGTGGTCTGATATAGTCTAGTACAGTGGTCTGATATAGTCTGGTACAGTGGTGTGATATAGTCTGGTACAGTGGTCTGATATAGTCTGGTACAGTGGTCTGATATAGTCTGGTACAGTGGTGTGATATAGTCTGGTACAGTGGTGTGATATAGTCTGGTACAGTGGTGTGATATAGTCTGGTACAGTGGTGTGATATAGTCTGGTACAGTGGTCTGATATAGTCTGGTACAGTGGTGTGATATAGTCTAGTACAGTGGTGTGATATAGTCTGGTACAGTGGTCTGATATAGTCTAGTACAGTGGTGTGATATAGTCTGGTACAGTGGTCTGATATAGTCTAGTACAGTGGTCTGATATAGTCTGGTACAGTGGTCTGATATAGTCTGGTACAGTGGTCTGATATAGTCTAGTACAGTGGTCTGATATAGTCTGGTACAGTGGTCTGATATAGTCTGGTACAGTGGTCTGATATAGTCTGGTACAGTGGTGTGATATAGTCTGGTACAGTGGTGTGATATAGTCTGGTACAGTGGTCTGATATAGTCTGGTACAGTGGTCTGATATAGTCTGGTACAGTGGTGTGATATAGTCTGGTACAGTAGTCTGATATAGTCTGGTACAGTGGTGTGATATAGTCTGGTACAGTGGTCTGATATAGTCTGGTACAGTGGTCTGATATAGTCTGGTACAGTAGTGTGATATAGTCTGGTACAGTGGTGTGATATAGTCTGGTACAGTGGTCTGATATAGTCTGGTACAGTGGTGTGATATAGTCTGGTACAGTGGTGTGATATAGTCTAGTACAGTGGTCTGATATAGTCTGGTACAGTGGTCTGATATAGTCTGGTACAGTGGTCTGATATAGTCTGGTACAGTGGTCTGGTCTTATATAGTCTGACATGTGAACAAACATAATCTAGTCTTTGTCACCCAGGACTCTCGTTCAATCATGATTAGTTTTTACCGCACCTGCACTAAATCTCACAGTCTTTAAATACATCTGAGCTTGCACGTTTAGTTTGGATTGCAATTCAATTAGATAGTATACAAATAGACACACACATTGTTCACTTGATACCTACCTGTCTTATAGGATGTAAACACGGCAGTAAATCCTCTCAGAGTAATCGTAGGGTCTGTTCTGAAGTTCAAAGTCAAGGCACTTCCCACAGATGATATATCAACGGGTGTAGAATTTCCACAATCCTTCTGTATTGGGTCAGAGACCGTGGAGTAGCCATTATATGTGTTTAGGTAATCTGGGCAATATCCCCATGCACTGGATTCAAGCTCCATCTGTTCAAACTATATTGAGATATGAAATGAAAGTATCGAGATCAGATTTAAGACCTTCGTAAGATCAATTCATTTTTGGACATGAAGTGGTATAGAAGTGTTCACAAGAAATAATATTTTTGTGATGAGATCAAATTATATTTTACACTGAATCTATGGTCAAGATTTGAATACCCTCGTATCAGAGTATAATCCCATTGTCGTGGGATGGAGGTGCGCTGTCGAATAACAGAGTGCCCACGGTTTATCTGATCTCCGCCTTGAGTAAATCCAAATTCGTTTGCATTCTCGTTAAACATTACAACGTTATTTCATCTGCCAGTATGACCTTTTGACCTCTTCAACAGCTGTATGTTTTCTATGGTATATCACAATCTGTCATAGTTGTTATAATTTGTAGTCATATCTCGTGTTATTATATTTTGGTAAAATTATTATTTAAGGTAATAAATGACATTTACATAAACAGACATGCAATCAATAGAATTACTCAAGTAGTTTGATCTTAAAGTGAATAGGGATGCACTGGGATGAGGTGGGGGGGGGGGGGTTTACATGTGTCGTTTCAACTGTTTAATTTTGTCTTCCATATATGGACAGTGGGAATACTCACATCTAGTGCAACATTGTTGAACCCATCCGATGCAGCTAGTGTTAATACACAATTGATGTTGTTATCGTAGTATTGTCCATGTTGGGATTCTAGCCGGTCACCAGGTAGATACATCGTATTGCCACAGTAATTTGTCATATACACTACAAATAGATAACGCGTTGTCATCTATGGTGGCTGGTTTAGTGCCGCCCATAGGGTGATTTTTAATTTTCATCATTTTCACTTTTGCACTTATCAGTTGATTTTCAATTTCCAAAACTGAAAATTAATTTTATCAAATACAAATCAACTAAGAATTATATAGTAAAAATGCCAGAAATTCAAAATCAACCCGAAATTATTTCCACCGTGGTGGAAATGTTTACACTGCGGTGGAGATGTTTTATAAAACATTTATGAATATTTCCACTAATTGTTTCAGGATGATTTTGCATTTCCGACAGTTTTACTACATATTTCTTAGTTGATTTGTATTTGATACATTTTCAGTTTTGGAAATTGAAAATAAACTGAAAAATACAAAAGTGAAAATGTTGGAAATTGAAAAATAACTGACAAAATACAAAGCGGAAACGCAGGAAATTCAAAATCACACTGGTATTTCAAAATCAGCCAATACAATTGCACTAACTCGCCATGGGAGTCATCAAATGTACAGCTATAAATAACCATTTAACTATTTACTTATGCGTTATTAAAATCTTATACGGTATGAAATGTGAACCCAGCAAATCTTAACGTATAACACTGTACTCTACAGATTGTGCAATGCTTCTTCCACTATCTTGCCTTAGTACCGATGTGAAGGGTCAATGGTGACACCCATTTGGCATACGTGAGCAACACCCGTTAGACTATAATTGAACAACTTTGTAACACTTAAATACTCTGTGTACCAGTACTAGACTAAATGCAACACAGATAAACAATGATGTAACCTAACTACTAGCATTATACTGATAACAAACAATGGCTAGTAGAAAAAAATCAATGCTTTCACAAATGATTACATCAACAACTGAGCTTACGTGATATTTGTATCGTCGCAAATCACAGCCTGTTTTACATCACCGTTCTTAACGAACCTCCCACTATTTCGAAGTGTAGCGGAAGAAATAACAGCTCTAGTTTGCGAGAATAGATATTTGGAATGTCTATGTTAAACCTGCACTAGCTGCAACTGGGATATATTTTTTCATCGAGTAACCAACAAATATATGTTCACTAAAAATTGACCAGTTACTTATAGAAAGACATAGTATGTGTTAATTAGTGGTCAATGTTTGTCCATAAGTGGCGTAGTGAAATCTTGAGAGCGAAAGCTCGGTTTTGAACTTGTTGTACTAGTTTCAAGTTTGTAATTGTAATATCATTTCTCGATCAGGCAACAACAATATATTCACTGCAAAGAACTGAAATATTAATATTAAACATTCTGCATGTTATTCAATGGTCGATCTTATCCGTAAATAGTGTAGTACAAGATTAAAATCGTGATTTCCGTTGAGGGCACTGATTTTTGAGTGCGGACCCAATATAAATTTGATTTGATCTATCGTGTGTGCAGGTACAAAAAATACGTTTACCCACAGGTGATTCAATAATGTTCAAGGTGTACGATGTTACGAGTAACTTATTGTATATAACAGAACGTTTATTGTGAGTTGCACTTGTGCGCCTCATATATTGCTCTGTTGACCGTTTTGGTATGTTTGTGGAGTAGACTTTGGAATACGTACACTCTTTGTCATAAATGCTTGTTATTTAGGTATTTGAAACTCACATTGAATAATAGAATCAGGGCCAACTATGGTCATGAATCCTGTTACATGTGAAAGACCAACAGTCAACACCATTAAAGTTTGTATGATTACAAAGTGCGACCTTGTTTTTATCTGTAACACATTCTTTCCATCACCACATGGTCAATTGTGTTGACTATTACTTAGTAACTGTGTCATGCAACTATTATTCACGTTACCGTTATCTTATTATTGAGGCATTGAAAGGAAAACAGTAGTCTCTCTGACAGCGAATTTTTCATAAAATATATTGCGTTGTAATTTGCAAGAACTACTGATTTCAGGATTACGATTTGAGAAACATTTGATGTCAACATATTGATATATAACAAATTGAGATTACCATATGTTGAATTGGGATGAGAATAATCGATAAAACGTGCAGGTACGATGATAATTTTATACGTCAGTTGGTTTCCAAAGTTAGCTACACGTATCAAACTCTTTAAGTGGCCATATGGATTAGGATTGGGTATTGATTTTAGATGTTTAATTCATAATTTTATCATGGCCTCCTACTTCAAAAATCAATGTAAAAAACGTATGCTAAGTCCTTGTTTCTAATTCAATAAATGACAAAAGATTAATAAATGTGTAAAATATTTGTAATTGTACGTGCAATAACAAACATTTTACACTTTTGTTAATGTTTTGCAATGTATTGAGTTACAAACACAGACTTTGCTGTAAGTGTTGTTTCACACTATTTTTTCAAGTAAGAAGCCACGATTACATTGCTTTGTAAATTAAAAATCCAAAATAAATACCCAATCTTCATCCGTATGGCCACTTTAAGAATAATTCCATTTTTTAAGGGAGGGGTGAATTTAGCCCGGAATCTTGCTGCATTTTTAGCTTATAACCCAACTTACAGTTGTAGCATGCGACTAAGCGGATCACACTGAAGACAATGATAAAACTAACTGTGGCAACCATTGTAACGACCAAAGTAATGTCTTACCTGTGGCGTCCGACGGATTATTAGCCATAAATACCAGCATCAGAAGGGAGAAGGACGAGAGTAAGACCGCCATGTTGATGACGTAATATTTACTTGTTTTCCCTTTTGTGTGGAAATATGTTGGTGTTGGTAAGATGGTCGACAATTGCACGCAAGTTACACAAACAAGCTTAAGTGGAGAGGGACTGTGGTGGAATGTATTTCCTCACACCCACCTCACTGACTTTGTATACTAGTTAACCTTTCTGTTAAATTTGTACCAATTTTGCAGTTACTCTGTTCAACATATAAGGAAGAGGGGGAAGGGGTCAATGTCGTTTGACCGAGTTGGCCAAGATGGATTACTGTGTTACCATGACAACCTGATAGTAATCAAACGTTTATTTAAGAAAATAGTAATTACCAACATGACGGAATCATTAAGGCCATGGCTTCAAACAAAAGCAGCATCAAGAAGGAAACAGTGAGGTGGGAGGGAGGGAGAGAGGGGGGAGGGGGTTGAGGGAGGAGAGAGAAACACAAAGAAAGAGGTTGATTTTGTTTAGTATAATACCTGGATATACGGAATTCACTTCCCTTCTCCGAGAAGTTACACAGACTGTGAAGTCTAACAGTATTAATGGTTTTGATAACCCAAACTCAATACCGAAATTCTCTGCTGTTGGCTTTTTTCCTGTCAAATTGCTCACAATCTTTGTTTTACTACTTTTGTGTCCACTTTCCGTAATACTAATTGGTTAATGTGGTTTGCATTGAATGAGGGTCATATCATATTCTGAGCTACGCGAGGCATCACATATGTTCCATACCAGGAAAGCTGTCGGCTAATTCCCGTAGGTAAGAATAATCGTGACTAAAATATTGCCGAATGTTTGTAGGCGTAGCTCTTTTAATTACATTTGTAATCAGATAGATGGGTTCGGAGGGACATTACTGTTGCAGCTACACATCCGATATGGTCGTTGCGGGCGGGCTTCAACACATCTTCATCATACACGCGTGTATGTGCATGCGTGTATATAGAAACACACACACACACACACACACACACACACACACACACACACACATACGCACGCACGCACGCGCGAGTGCGATGAAGATATGTTGTGCTGGCAGACTAGTGACACGGTGGCGTCTGATTGTAACTTGTAAGTGAAAATATATTCGCTTAATCAGAATCAGAATTTAAAGAAAGCAATTCTGTGTTAAATCGATGAATTTAAAAAAATGAAAACTTTAATCGAATCTTAGATTTGTATATTCACTTACACTCACTGATGACGTATGCTACGACTATTTCATGATAAGCTAACCCATTGTATCTTCGGTGTACAGCGTACATATGTACTACTACACAAGTAGGTCATATTTCTCTCCTGTCATTTCATATCAAGACATTTATTAAAATTCAACATGGTGATAACACCGATCATAATATAAATATAACTTCGGATTAGAATCGTGATAGTTTAACTTTAACATATGCGTTGAGTACAGATAAGCATACCATTTGTCCAAAACGTTGCTGTGGAACAGTTGCAAATATCAAGCTGACGCAAACATTGTCAGAAAGTCGAGCAAACATTTAACAGTTCTGGCCTGGACGACTGGAGTAACTTTCGTCCAGCAAACATTGAAATGTAGGTTTTACAGACCAATATGGGAAAATCTGAGATATAGCCAATGGTGTGGTTCACACTACACCCACAAAATGTACACGCATACGTACGTACATACACATACATACAAACATGTACATACATACATACATACATACATACATACATACATACATACATACATACATACATACATGCATACACACATACATACATACATACATACATACATACATACACACACATATACACACACAACATACATACATACATACATACATACATACATACATACATACATACATACATACACACATACACTCATACATACATCCATACATACATACATACATACATACATACATACATACATGTACATACATACACACATACATACATACATACATACATACATACATACATACATACATACATACATACATACATACATACATACATACATACATACATACATACATACATACATAAATACATACATACATACGTTCGTACGTACGTGCAGAGATAGTCTGGGTCACAACTAAAATGGAGCTTCGGGTCATTTTTGCTAAAATCGTATACATATAGATTTACAAAAAATACTGTAACAGATTTTGAGACCAAAACGCACACGTTCACTAGAACTGTTTGGTACTTGCCTTTACATGAAACACGGTAAAGTACAAATAGCAAGGAAAGAAAATAAAAGTACCTCGACATTTTGATAAAATCGGAATTCTGTACTTGATTTATTTCTTTTCATCTTTATATCTAAAAAAACACATATTCAAATATCATGGTTGTGTTTTATTTGGAATCAGAATAGAATGCTATGTGGTATAAACATTTAAATATGAATATCATCGCCATTATTTAGCAGACGCTGTACAATGTCATTCAAACAAGCAGCTTTAACTAATTATTTTTTCAAAATACTACATATTACACCTCCTCTATATTTCACTGATCAATACTACATCTCATACATATACGTTGTATGGTGACCTGTAAGTCAAAATTTGTCAAAATTTTCTTGACAATTTCATGATTGTGTAAAATATAATACAATAATACTCCGCCAGTTTCTTGATATTGCAAAATAAAGATAAATATACAGATTGGCATTATCCATTGTCAATATCCATATAATTGCAGTTTAAATTATTTCAAAGACTCCTCAGTACTCTCAAAATGTGACCAGTTATTGAGTTCTAAGACAGACTCTGTTAACACAATCATTGCACTTGATTATGAAGGAGACCTCCAGAGAGTGTCCATAGTAGTTTTGTCTCGGACTTCAATTACTCAGAATATGGAGGGGGTTGAGGTGGGTAGCCTGTTGGGTATGTTGTCATGGGAATTGGTTGTTGGTATTCCTGTGTATAGTTATCCGGGTAGGCGGGTGGTGCATCGCTTGGCGTAACCACTTCCTGTACTTCTCGTGCGTTCCTTTCTGTTCGTTTCTTCTTTTTCTTTGAATCAATACAATACCAAATTGATATACCAATAGCTCCAACAAAAATCACTCCGAATATTACGCCGAGGATTATCCATATCGTCATATCTGTTGTGAGATTAATAATGCAATACTATCAGGGCATTGTCTTAATTGATTGCAGTGCGGAGATAAAGAGAGAGAGACGAAATGAGACAAAGGGGACGTGGAAAAGAGAAGGGAAGGGAAAAGAAGAGAAGTGGAGAGAACATACGAGACGAAGACAGGAGAGTAGAGGGGAGGAGATCAGAAGGGAAGAGAAGTGTGAGGGGAAAGAGAGGGGAAATTATACGGAAGGGTATGGAGAAAAAGAGAATGGAAAGGAAGATGATAGAACAAAATGAATTTTAAAATTTAAAAGCGAACAGAGCGGAATGAGTTAAAATGGAGAGGAAAACAACCAGAGAAGATAATAGAGACACAAATCTATTAAAGCATCCCTGATTTAATTATCACGTAACTATTAAAGGAAAGACATGCAGAAACAGGTAGGGAAACTTTGAAGTAAAGAAATTATTTTGATGCGAACATGGCATTGCTTTCGAATTAATATCTGATGATGTGATGAACCTTATACTCACTTGAACAGCTATTTTCATCTGTACCGTCGTTACAATTATTCCTACCATCGCAGACAAGTGACTCAGCTATACAACGACTATTAGTACATGTATATTCATACGAATTGTTACATGCTTGTTCATAATCTATTTGAACAAAAAGATGAACAGTATGAACTTAACAGACACGTACTCTTCTTGTAAAAGTTGTATATACAACGTATCAGTTACATGTCACTTTTTGGTCAGTGTAGTTTAATGTAAAAGTATGTATGTATAGACGTCCAGCTTTGGTGGTTACTTTTATTTCATATATTCACGTTATTAATTGCAGCGTGGGAAATACCACCTTGATCACTTAATGAAAATACACGTTTCAGATTTACAAAGCAACGTCAAGTATTTGAATTTGTCACCATAGTCCAAATATTCAAGTCTGGTATGTAATCTTATGTTGGAAAAAACTGGCACTGTAAATTACTCTGTGGAATCATATTGCCGTCATTTATCCTCCTATTTTCGTTCTTTCTCAGACGTACAACATTGAAGCATTCAAATTAGCATAGAGAAACTCATAAACGAACTTACCACTCTGTTGACTAAATCAAAGTTTTAGCATATAATTCTTTGTAAATGTGATCGGCATATTTTGTCATGATGGACATTCCTGGTTAGAACCACAGGCGCTCGTGAAGTTGCTATATCATTATATTGAGAAAGAGTGAGGCCGAACAACGAGCTATACGTAGATAGTTGTACGGGCCAATGGCCTCACTCTTGTAGATCTTTCCGATATAGCGGCTTCACGAGCGCCTGTGGTTAGAACCTTGTTATACCTTAGAACTGGTATAGTTGTATTATATTATATCGACTTTCAAATTACTATGGTGATAGACGATTGTCCCAATAAGTATGTAAAACGTATTACACTCTGTGAACTTATTTTAACACCAAGTTTTCGTCAATTAGAGATAACATTTGTGAACAATCTGCATTGAATAAAACACACTAGTTTGGTGAATACACCCAAACTTTTGTTTCAATTTGATTTGCGTAAGGTTAAAGTTCAAAGTTGGAAGGACTACATACCATAGTGATACGATGTAAAAACAAGGTTGAATCCATTATCAACCCTTGAATTGTCGGTCACCATTCTAATAGTAATATTATTGCCTATGGCAAAAATGTCAGCTGGCTCACCCGCTCCACAATACTTCCTTATTTGTACACCGTTGGAATCAGAGATAGAGACATAGTCAGCACAATTGCCAAGGTAGTTGTCTGTGTCGATCCACGCAAACTAAAACCAAGAAAATAAAGAGTAATACAAACTGCTACGTAATGCTAGAACCTTTCTGACTGTTAACATTCCAAGACCAAATTGTTTATAGGTATTCATCCGACCATAGGCGTTACAAAAAAATGTTTGCAAGACACCGTAATATACAAGGTAGGTGCAAAGGGACACACATTTCTTGCTTAGATTGTTGTTTTCCTAAGGAAAATATCACACGAATCCCCCTACTACAAATGCATCAATATACGCTCTATACTAAGACGACCAGATGAGTGTTCTCTCTTATTTTCACAAGGGTTGGAGAAATATTCAAGTCAAAACGTTATTATCTTTAGCCTGTAGACAAGGAAACCAACAATCTAAGAAATATTACTTGTCCCTATGGGTAGGTATAAAGGAAGTACAACGTCTCGAGGGGAGCATTAGCGCAGACAGAGCAGAGTCGTATTTCCTACTAATACCATACTTTCCCCTGTCCCCTGTGGCAATCACTGGACGATCACTGTATCCTCATAGATATCTTATACAAACTCACATTCAAACCCGAAGTCACATTAGTCGGTTTTCATGCAACGTGGTATAATGTATTAGGTTTGTTTTACCCAGATCGTCAAACTCTCCGTTTTATAATGCATACTGCAACTTGTATGATCATAATGGTCTGTGATGTGCAAATTATAATCTAAATAGGAATTGTTAAGAAATAAAGCATTGTCTATATACACGTCGGCAGTTGAGGCGATATTGAAGAATAAGACAGCAGAGATTACAAGTCGTGCCGTACTGTAAAACAGGACAGTATAGGCTCTAGGCTGTACTGAAGGGAAATGCTTAAACATGCGGATTCCACGTTACGTTATTTAGGGCATAACCGACAGTACTGAGTCCCTGCTACTATTCATCGAACTATGAGATTGAACATTGACTACAGTTTGCGACCGGCATCAAAAGTCACCAATAAGTAATATCACATACATAACCTTCAAAGTATTGTGACGTCACACCTGTAGTGACGTCATACGTATACTTACATCCAGCGTCACTCGCTGAAAACTGTATGGCGCTTTTATCGTCATCGAACAGTCCATATTATTGTCATAGTATTTACTATATTGGGAGTATAGCCGATCTCCAGTACTTATAATGGTCTGTCCGCAATAATCGTCAAGAAATACTGAAATAAAAGAGAGAAATATTATGTGCAACAATTTAAAGTCAATTTGACCATTTCTTAGCCATTAGACCACTGTGAGTCTAGTGCTATTCCTTGTCGAATCTTCCAAACTACAGTTAACCCAGTTGGACGGTGGCGGATATTTTTGTAATACAATTTTAGTATGTTTATACGAGGGTTAGGAACACAGTCACTTGTGAGATAATATTCTATTCAAGGCACATCCACCTGTGAGCTAACTACTATACAAGGATAGTCAAGATACAAATAGTTGCACTGTTAGGATATATGCCGTTTTTGTGAGCATTCACAGTAAATACCTAATAACACTTTTATTTTGTATCATGGCCATCCTTGACAGAGTATAAGCTAACGAGTGACTGTGGCTAGGAGGTATGGCCAGCTAACGATGTATCTCAACAGAGCAGCGAACAGGCTCATTCTCGCAAACCAGAGTTGTTATTACTTCCGCGACACAGCGAAATAACGCATGTTTTGAACGGTGCCGTAAAAGAGGCTGTCGTTTGCGACTATGAACAGGCTATGCTTTCTTAGAAGTAAAACAGAACTTTATCAGCAATGCAGGGCGACTGTAATATTTAGTTATGAACTTTTAATGTTGTATCAGAATAATGCCAAGAGGAAAAATAGCCAAATATAGTGTGCATCATGAAAAGGAATCTGATTAATTCGGGTTATTCAATTGAATTGGAATGAAATTCAAACAATTCCATTTGTAAGTTGCAAGTCAAACTATTATGTCCTTATTATGAGGAAATATTTCAACCTAAACATTCTCTCCGTTCACACCGGTAACGAGGTACCCCAGAAACCTTACATATATGTACACATCACAGTCACTTGTGAGCTAATATTCCGTTCAAGAATGGTCATATACAACAACAACAATAATGACGACGATGTTATAGGTATGTACGAATATTTCAAATATATCGTCACCGGTGTTAATAGCAAAAAGAAAATTTTTTCATCCTTTTCACGTTAACACCGGTGACGGTATTTATTTGAATATTTGTAAATACCTAATAACGTCATTATATTGTAGCTGACGACGATCCTTGAATAGAATATTAACTCACAAGAGACTGTGGTACATATGTACAAGGCGCTTGCATATACGAAACACTTAGGTGATGTTACGTAACTTATCGAGTTTTGTGTTTACCGAGGCCAACCCCTATTTACTCATGGATATAGTGGATGATATTCAAATAAATCAGTTGAGTTAGGAATAAATATACAAATCGAAAACTTTCCTGTGGTTGTATCGAGCTGCTGTGTTTATGGCACCAACTAGTAACAACGATGTAGAACTTCATATGTTTATGATATGTAATATTAGACGGTGTATTAAAATATTAAGCTTTTGCTCCGAACACAAACACAACTTGTAAGTTGTTACCTGAAAATAACTAGTACTAGTATTAGACTGCTTACTTTAGTCTCTGTCGACGAAGACTGAATGAAGTACTTACAGTCGAAGACTTCAGGCAACAATTTTCAAGTGTGTGGATGGGGCAAAAGCTTAATATAATACATTGCATTACCAACACAGATCTACAGATACATTTCTTTTTGAAGTATTAGACGATACTAATAATAATGTACAGAGGCAGAAAACAGATCTGGACTCTGTGATACGATAAATCTATAATATTTGTAATTTACGTACCGGTTGCTTCGCTCCTTAACACGAGCCAAAGGACGAGTATATTCAATATTTGTTGCCACCCGCTCATGATTTCGGATCAAATCCTTGGAATGACTACCACGATGTCTTCGTAACAAGTTATATAACTTACTTTAGGACGAATGAGGGTGCGTTTTGTGACCAATAAATCGATGTAACAAGACTCAGGTAAAAACAACGTTCTATCGTACGATAAAAACGAATGTGACCGCTATTCGTATCAAACAGACTGTATAGTGCATACGGTATTATTGAACCATACACATAACATGGCGGCCTCAAAGATAACAAAAATATCATTCGACCTGATTAATATCTATCAAATAGTAACAACTTGTTAATTGATTAAATATTAACTTGATATTTGACAGTGCTTAAAAACAAGAGAAAATACAAGGCATAGTAGTGATGGCGCTGTTTATTGCTGCTACATTGTCGTTCAGGTTGCTACGCATGGAAGAAAGTCACGGAGCCATAGAAATGGTAAACAGTTTGGCATGACTGGAAAGGTTGTCGTGGACTTTTCCCACTTACTAGTAGTCCAAGACTCTAGTACGCTTTTCGCAATCACTCTCTGAGGTTATCATAACCCGATTGGTTGTGTTTAAAAAAAGAAATTTTATTCAAAATACAAAATGAAATCCCCCGGAAACTTGACCAAGACTGGGGTTAAAGGTTAAAATGCTATCATTTCATGGGTAAAAACTGTTTGTGTACAAGTGCCAATTGTTTATTGATTTGCTAAAGGCAATCCCATCATTCTCTCTTTGTTGTCACTGTAAACTTTATTTGCAACGTTTAGTGTATTGCCATTTTTATTTTCTCGTCTTCAACTGCGTCAGTGAATATATTATGTACATGGATGGTGAGAGGTAAACAACACATGTCAGATTTAGGTATTATAAGTTGTACCTGAACAATATACACATTCTATACTATGGTCTTAGATTGAAATGACAATACATAAATGTACCCGACGTTGCAAATACTTATTTTGAATGTTATTGAAAACTGTTATGTCCAAAACGTCTCACAGTGTAATAATGTGTGAATTATAATATTACGTCACGGCTTCAGAAGGCGAAATCTACGAGTGTCTGATTGCCTGTCTGTCTGTCTGTCTGTCTGTCTGTCTGTCTGTCTGTCTGTCTGTCTGTCTGTCTGTCTGTCTGTCTGTCTGTCTGTCTGTCTGTCTACATGCGCGCGCGCGCGTGTGCGTGCGGATGGATGGTGGATAGATGGGTGGATGTATGCCAAAAATGGTCTTTCATGAGAAAAGGTTGTATTTCGAGGTCAACGTTCAATCAGACAGTGTCGTTTGTTTTTGCTTTGCTCAACGCACCTTAATTCGTTTAATTGTTGAGAGAGATCAGACATTGGGTATTTACGTCCATATCAAAGGATAATGATAAGCCTTGCTCCCGGGAAAAAATCGTGACAAAGAAGCAACACTATAACATTTTTCTACACTGGCATCGTGACAGTAAGTATATTAGTTGCTAAAAAGAGAGACAGTAAATGAAATTGTATGTAACTGATATGAAAGGGTAATCTGTAAGACTAAAACCAATGCACAGAGTAATAGAAGTTCAGATAATATGGCGCCATTTGAAAGGTGAACAATAATTGGCGCCATTTGAAAGGTGAACAATAATGGAAATAGATGTGATTTTCATTCCATCTGACGTCAAATATGAGTTTAGTGGCATTGCTTCGTAAAAAGATGAGGAAGATGAAGTCGACGTGATGTGTTATCCAAACACTATAGTTTCATAGTGTATGCTTAGTGGTGGATTACATGCAAAAATCACTTACTCTACGAGTAACCAGATTATGCGTCGCGTAGACGTTCTCCTGGTTTCACGTACTTCAAATTGCTTCCTTTTAAATCTGAGACCACTATAGTGGTCTGAGGTTTGAGCTAGCCTTTTTTTTATTTCACAAGTGATGACGTTATTTCAAAAAGGAAAAGATTGCGATCTAAATTTTAACAAGAATAGGAGAGCACCTTGGACATGATAGAATATGTCGGCATACCAATTTCGCTTAGGTATTCACAATTAGTGACATATTGCATCCTTATTGATTTTAGTAAAACTATGAAAAGAAAGTTTAGTACTATAACTATCATACAAGACGATAATTATCTTAAGTCGTGCTAATTTTCACACGTACAATTCTACACAATGCATTATGAATGAAGTTGTTCCTTAATGGTAATTCTAAAGGAAAGCTTTCCCTGTATCTGACAACTAAATTGTATAGTATTATTCCAGCATGACCTTTCATACGTTAAGTTGTAATGTGATTGAGTAATATATGAGGCAGCTTGTACTGAGTAATAGAATGGTGACGTGTGAGTAAATATTGGCTTATTTCGCGTGGGAGAGTCTGAATGTTATTCACTACAAAGATTATACACTGATGATGCTTATCAGACAGTTGGAATTTACATATTAGTATCTATTTAAGCCTATGTATGTTACGGAGAAATGAATATTACAGAATTTGAGAGCAATATACATCCATTTCAAAAAACAAGAACTGAGCTAAGTCTCTAGGGAAAAAAACCTGTATTGAATTATTTAGATTAGGTATGCAGAAGGATGTTTCCTCAAATATTTGTTTGTAAAGCAAACGATGTGACGTCTATGTGCAACACAACTGTATTTGCTATATCATGAGAAGATTACAATTGCTACATGCCAAGACAATGTGTTTTTCTATATATATATATATCGTAAAGCGAATAGCTTGAGTCACATCAAAATATCGAGCGATGTGGAGTTACACTTTCAAGTCACTGAATAGCTTGGCTGATATTAGATTAGACTTTATGTGATTGCATTTTATTGTTATCATAACATATTTAAAATAGATTCTACTGTGAAATAATGATTTGGGAGTCTTTCAATGTACAGTTACTTTGGACAGTTGCAACACACAGTGTCATGGTTAATCTAGTCCGTGGCCAATCTGACCAGAATCTTGTTTTCTGTGATTGCGTTTCTTTAAGTTCTTATCTTTTTGCTTTAAAACTTCCAGTTGGATGGTTTTTTCAAACATAAATCGTTTAAGTAAATCAATGGGTAAATGATGTTACGGTTGTAGTTACTAAATTTGACAATGCACAAGATCTTAAGACTATTTGTAATCCTTGCATTAAACACAATTTCCTCTTTTATATAATGTGCACACAGTCAACAAGTACTTATTATCAAATATAGAAAACACAAAAGGTACGCAGTCAACCAAGACAGTGAATAGTAAACGGTAACGGTATAGAAAACACACCTATTCACCAACAACTATCTGTAATCTACCCCATGCCTCAACTGTGTTCTATTGTCTCACGAAGAAAGTTGGATTTTAGGTTTTGTTAATATACAAGAAACAACTTTTACTTTAACATCTTTCACACACACACACACACACACACACACACACACACACACACACACACACACACACACACAGGTGACGTGCCATATTGGATACTATTGAAACACACATTTAGGTTCCTCCTCTTTGTATTAATCTCTATATTCGTGATAAATATATCTTCTAGGTCTTGGGAAAGACGAGTTGGACACTGAAACACGCTGTAAACTTATAATTCGATGTACTATAAATACATCTATTTGCTGTTCTATTTCCCACTGCATCATCTACTTAGCATGTTTAGCTACTTGCTTTGTTATAAGGTAGGATATGACTTACAGTTACACGGAAAATCTCATATAAAGGTTGCAATAGTTTCAATTAACCTTATAGGTCAGTGAGCTTATTTTTTCAGTCTACTCTTTATCCCAATGGAACATTCTGATTACTGTTTCGATTCGTTTCCTTGTTTTGCGCTTTCAAATGTGTAAATACCTTAAGGTTCCCAGTAGTGCTTCTTGTTTTATTGATATGACAAACTGTAATGTATTGAAGCAAAGGGACTATTTTTGTTATACATACAAAGGATACGAATGTTAGCCATATGATACCTTTGCAATTGCTTTACCAAGAAAATGTAGTTAATTTAAGTCCCTACACCTTAGATGGGGAACAAAAGCCAAATTGTTTTGATCTTAGATGCATTTCTCTATGCTTAGGGACCTAGAAAAGTCATTTTCACCAGTAAGTTTTCGTTATCGCGTGACTTCTCTACAATAGAGTTATAAAACTTCAGCAAATCTGGCTTAGAAGCGACAGTATGTACAGTGGGAATTCTGGGAAACAAACAAAGCTAGGAGCTCCTTATCTCTTAAAAACAATAGCATCAGCATTGTTTTAGCCAATAACCCTGGAGGGTCTATGGTTAAACAAAAGGGAAATAATACTAAAATAGTTATAACTTCTAGGTATGCGTTATGTTCCGGGCCCTATGCAAATTAAAACAAAATTGTCACGAATTATTGATATGATAAAACTTCAATGTATGTGTTATCGGTGTAGAAAATATATCGTCGTATAATATAAGATGACTTAGCAACTTCATTTTACGATGATTTACTCCATAGGCTTTATAATAACATACGCGACTACAAGCTGGTTAATCGTCCTGCCCAGACTCCATCTAACACTACTTACTTTCATCACATTGGTTTCTAATTATAGATAACACAGATCAAGCTGAGGTGAAAAGAATGTGATGGAGAGGACTACGAATGCAATTAAGTTTGTAATTCGTATTCTTTATGACAACATCTCTAGAAACGCACACACAAATCATTCCATTTACCCATCGACATGGTTCTATCTATAGGCTATTACGTCCCTTAATATTGAAATGTAATTTGTACTATGTTCTATTACGCTCCAGCTATTGATACAGGAATGATAAACTGAGATAACAACTTACAAAATAAATGCGCCTCTGTTGCTATTTCCACAAATTATACTTCCATTTAATAGCACAATATGTTGTAATTATGTACATTGATTCGAATATGACAAGAGTTCAGTTATGCTTGACTCCCTTGATTGTTGGACTATTGCCAATTGACATCCAGGAACCTGAACGTCCATTACGTTAATTCTACGATCGTATTCAATCATGGCCACCGCAATAACCCTTTGTTTGTTTCCCCTTTAATAGTTGATTAAACTCGCGTCGGTCGTTTGCGCTAATTCTTTACTTACTTTAGAGTGCAAAAAGTGCGATTTAAATGACAGCGCGTAGCGATTGTACGCCTTCGATAATAAAGACGCGCTTTCGGTTATCTAAGATTCCATAAAAAATTATCAATCGAGAACTGTCGCAATAAATATCAATAAATATCAGAAATAGCACAAGCGTTTGATGTAATATACATCTACATGCACTAACATCTGGTCTAATTTGATATTGCTAAATTTTGTCATGTGCCAACAATTTCAAATCGGCTTCCTCAGTACCACTTGCATATACATTTCGCTAAAAGGTGCACTGCTTCTTTGTAGTAGTAGTGACCCAGAGTTTGAGTATCATTTTCAATTACTAGCACAATGCACATGCATGGAAACATCAATATGTAAATACAGCATGTTTAATTATCTGACGAAGTGTCTGAATATTGTACGCAATTCAAAATGTCCCTTAATAGGGAACTTGCAATCCAGACTGAGCATGCTCAGACGCAAAGGACTATGGGATTATCTGTGGTTATCGTAATAACTAATCTTGATTATTTGTTGTTATAAACAATGTAACAATATTGTTTACAATACTAAATAATTAGTATTTATTATCACATTTCCCATGATGCAACATTCAACACAGCTGGTTTGCAAGTTCCCTATTACATACAATGGTTGAACCCTTCTCAGAAAGGTATGATGTGAACCATGCAGCATGCATGATAAATAATAATTCATTTTAGACGAGGACAATGTAAGTTCCACAATGTAATTTTTAATCGAAAAATAACATATCTTGCATACTTAATCCGAATTCACTTTGCGCTTCTATTTACAGATAAGAATTACACAGAATCGATCCATAAATTGTCTCAGGCATACTTTAGTATAAAACGTTCACTATGTTAGTGAAAGGGAATTTAGTTTCGTGTTATACAGTAAGATCACATGGCACATCATTAAGGCTGCCTGTTTTTAACCAGAACAGTGATTCAGTGCAATTCTTAGCCACTTGCATTGATGTTCCCATCAACATTATATAATTATATAATGTTATATGATATGTATTTACTCACAGAGATATAAAGATATATTCACATTTACCTTGCAATACATTAACTACTGACTGACTAACGTCTTTACATAACTGATACTTTGATTTATAGCCAGGTCACCACGGCTTATAGAGTAACCTAGGGCGTAAAACTAATCTTCGTTGCAAATACTCGTTTATATTCACCAACGTTGTTTTCAAGACCCACCGTAATATATTATGTACTGCTTGCTGTCTCTAGATTACTAGGTATAGTTACTATTTTTATCTTTCAATAAATCCTTAAATTAATATGGATTACCCTTCAGAATAAAAACAAAAATCGTATTATGAGCAAACCAACTGATGAACATCTCTCTCATGATAGGGTACAAATGAATGAAAATGAATACACATATTGATATATGAAGCTCTGTTTGATTTAATTAAATATTGATGTCATTTTGGGATTTCTCACGGAGACTGGTTTCACAGCATTCGAGAACTAAAAACAGTTATTTAATTTGCTGGCGGTCTGTAAATTGTATCAAGCACAATTCATGTTTGGGAACGAGAAAGGCTATTTGTATTTGAAATCCACTAAAAGCTAGTCTTATTAATGGAAGAGTCAACCGCTAGACATTTCGTGCTTAAATTAGGTCGAGAAATCGTGCGTGAGTGTCTTGGGATATACGTTTCTGTTTGTAAATCCGTACATTAAGTCAGTTACTTCATATATTCAGTCTGCTGATCAACCTGAAATCTCCTCATCAGTTACAAACTATGGAATGATGGTGTGCTAATCACAATTGTCACATTATGTACACGCTTTTAGTAACAGAAACGTGTTCTGAAAGATGATAACACACAATGAGTAAATTTGCAATGACAGGAGCAAATTGACAAAGGTTTCAGCAATTTGTACTAGATAATGCAAATAATAATGACGATTGCGTCGATAAACGCAATGTTCATACACCTTTTCATTAAAAAAAATGGCTCAATTTGTTTAGACAATGTGTTTTGGAATAAGTTTGAACGCATAGTCAGTTTGAAATATGTATATACCTCAAGAACATACCTGTTATACCTCCCATGAAAACTGAACGAGTTAAAAGGTCTGTGTGTTTGTGTAAACTTTGCTCTAAATGAGAAAAATCGTTGGTTTAATCTCTTGAAAGAACATGAGTGTGATAAAGTAAACAATGATACTACCCTTGAATATACCAATAGTATTTTTTCAGCAATTATAATAATATAAATATCCCAATGAATAAACTAACATTGCCAAATGTTATTTAACGTGTGATACAAGATTACAGAGCATAAGCATTCAACTTCACTGGGACTTCGTCAAACAACGGGCTTTTCTCTTTTTCTCCACTCGTATTTAGTTAAAAGAATTTCAAACAGATGCTTGACTTGTCAATACAATCCATATTGATGAAAAGATCAAGTCCTTCCAAATCGTAACTTCCTTGTACGCATCACTTTATATGAAATGCTTTTTTATGGTATGAATTCAGTCTTTCTGAAATTAAAGCTACGATTGTCACTTACACATGTTAGTTCTTGTCTGCTGCCCAACTCCTAAATAGATCATGTATCCATGGCAACGTGGTATACGGGTAACCTTATTCTATACATAACTACAAATCTTCGCAAACGACATATACAGCACCAGTGAGGTATGTTGATAATATGTATACACGTACATTTTATATACACAGTGATGTACTAGAAATAATGTCAATTTGACCTATATAGCCTATCTATTATGTGTCACCTCTGTGATGTGTTTCAAGGAAATAAGCCAATTTGAAATTAAGGCACAGACCATTTTCATGTGCGTCTATAGTTAAAGTCATATAGTTAGTATCTAACGTAAGGGAATCCTTGATATTAATATATGTTTTTTTTACCAGTACCGATATTCTGTTCAAAAGATGGAGTGGGTATAGACACTTTACGATGAAATGGGTTTTGATATTTCAAACGCGTCCTGACTGGTTCTAATTATTACTGTAATTTGATTATTGTCGTAAAGCACGGCGAAAACTGCCAATTAGTCAAACATGACAAGGTCACAAAATGTCACTAGTGCAAAATGTTGCTGGCCTAAATGAATTCACCTCTATACTTTGCCCAGACATACAGACAGTGATGTGATGGAGATTGTGTAGTTTGACATTTGATCTATACAAGTATGCAAGTGGCACAATTTCAGTATGTTAACCAAATACAAAATATGAAGAGATTTGAATTGAGACCTTGTGCATGGATTGATACAATAAGATGGCCATGATTTAGCCAAAATTTTATCTAATTTTGTTCCAATTAAAAAAAGCAAAGTATAGCTTAGGATCCTATTTCTATAAACTTTTCCAAGCAGTATCCATTTTGAGTAATGAGAGGAGTAGACTAAATACATCAAATATATACGGTTGATAAAACATACAATGTATGGAAAACATATTCCACAAGCAATGACAACTTAATGGACACACATACACATACAGGAAAGTCATGTTATTTATCTAACATTATTTTAATGATGTCCTCAGTATTCAATCGCCAGTAATAATTATGTCTGTATGAATTGGCTATGAATATATTAACTGAAAAAGTCTGTAGCTGTCATACACTGTATCTATTTGTTTCAGGCTTTAGATAGAGCGAAATAAAGTGATCGTATACTTCTTTATGCAATATTTGTCCTTTGGCAATTTGGATAATTCAGATGTTTTTTTTAATGGATTTATAGTGCACAATCGATACATGAGAGATTTTCCTACATCATATATGCACACCTGCTACAGAAATAACAGAAGTATAACCAGTGAACCACGTCTGTAAATAAATTAGTACGTACCAGCCCAAAAAGCTTGAGAGATTTGAGAATTGAACCACGTCTGTATATAAATAAATTAGTGTGTACCAGCCCAAAAAGCTTGAAAGATTTGAGAATTAAATCAGAACAGTAGTTGTATTATCACACTGTTCGTTAATAGTCATTTCGTCGGGAATATCTATGAATATAATCAGTGCGAACTCTCCCACGTATTGTAAAAACAAAAACATTGCTAAAAGTCCCTCAGAAAGCTTTATAGTGATTACTGATTGTCGTTATATATGATAAACGATACAACCACTTTAATTTTACAATATGCATGTTAATTAGAACTGAAACATTACTATCATACATATGCGTGGAGAGATTATTATTATTGGCGGCAAAAAAGGCAATATTGCCCTGTAGCACTTTCCTGTGAGATATTAAAACATACCTTCTACTTTAAGAAGCAACAACAACAACAACAACAACAACAACAACAATAATAACAACAACAACAACAACAACAATAATAATAATAATAATAATAATAATAATAATAATAATAATAATAATAATAATAATAACAACAACAACGCAGTTCATCTAAATATATCCTAAGTGAACCCACGATCTCATTAGATTAAACCGAGTTGTTATCTAAGTACGACACTGTACAATATTATAATCGTCTCAGTATTACATGATTAATCATAGGCTTTGGACTTCATGTATGTAATCCGTTTTGAACTATGTAAATATAGCCGGAGAGAATAGAGACATGTTTTATTACCGTTACGAACCACTGATAATAATGTAACTCGGCTATAAACAAATTTGGATGTATAAATAACACTATAGTGGTTGCATTACACGACAGTTTCACCCGATTTAACGATTATGCTGTGGGCTTACTCATTCATTTTACTTTCAAAATCTGAGATCAAACATGACATTAGGTTTATATTATATTAGGGTTTCACCCCTCCGTACACAATGGTATGCACCATTTTAAGATACAAAACACAATACGCACGAAAATGGTATTAGGAGTGCCATATGCAGTGACGTCAGTTTTCGTAGTCGACTATATACTAACGTAACGTTCGTACACAGTTTAACGCATTTGGATCTTCTCCGTACAGTAGAATCATGGTAAGAGGATTTACATTTTCAAACTGATGTTTGAATGTCTGGCCAGGTATTGTGATCACTTTGAACTATTTCACTTATACGATCATATACAGCCACATGCATACTTGTAGTATTGCCTTGTCCATGCATATAGCTTTCAGCAGAGGCTTACAGTGTATGTAGATAATATTCTTTCATTTCGTGAAAGTACATATGAATAAATTAGACTCACTGTTGTTCATTTCAGTGGTAAACTACCTCTTTGGATGAACAGTCTAACCTGTCGCTATTTACTATTCGTTGATACTGGTATCGCACTCATCGCAGCTTCTCGCGACCTAACTTGTTCGCAGTGTTCATTTTAATGTGGTTGGGGATTACCTTTGTTTTAATTGCACTGCACTCCATCACATGAACGGTTACTGTGGCAACGTACAATACAGCGACACGCCCGTGTGCCCATTTTGCTGAACTGAATAGATCGGGACATATGAAGACATCTGCAATGCTTAGACTACAAAACAACTTCTTAATTCAGAATGGTGTCCTATGAGTCATAGCAAATCTAGAAATTTGCTTTTCGAAAGAAGTAAATTATTTCTGTCTGTCTGTCTGTCTGTCTGTCTGTCTGTCTGTCTGTCTGTCTGTCTGTCTGTCTGTCTGTCTGTCTGTCTGTCTGTCTGTCTGTCCGTCCGTCCATTGGGTGAGGTCAAAGGTCGGATACTACTGCCAGCATTGCAAACGATGTCTATAATGGATCGACTGTATGTACGACTATTGTTGTTATCACTTCTGCCATTACTAAATCTGATACTCTACTTGTACTTCATGCGACCGAACAACACAACCCGAAACTTGCTTGGTGGTGTTGGTGATGACAAGAGAACAAATTTCGGTCGAGTTATTACATCGCTTCTCAAAAATACATCAGACCCAGAAAATGTCATCGAAAGCATACGTAATTCGATGGTTATCG